>NC_057811.1:283121637-283131074 GCF_018294505.1 Triticum aestivum
CTGCTCTCTTCTTCCCCACGCCCGACGCGCTCGCCGCCGTTCCCGTCGTTCACACGGCCACCGTGCCCCAATCGCCACCTCGCCGTGTCATACGCCGTCGCCGCCCTCGACTACACCACCTCCGCCTCTTCGTTGAAGCTCGGAGCCACTGCAACGGCCTCCCCGAGCTCATCTTCAACTTCGGACGCCGGCGACCCCCTCCTTCCCGGGCGCCGACCTGCTGCTCCTAAGCTCTCACCGGCCTCCGTGTGCCACACGGTGAGCCTCTTCCCCCCTCCTCCCCTGTCCTTTCTCTCTCGCGCGCCCCCTAGCTTCTTCCCCGCGCGCGCCCGAACGCCGCGCCGCGGAGCTCGCCGCCGGCGGGTCTCCGGTGACCTTATGGTCACGGGCTCAAGCCCGTTGCACTCCCCACCTCGCGTAGATGCCCCCCAGCCCCTCCGCTTGCTCGATAGCCCGCCGTAGCCTCGTTTCCGTCGGGCACCCGTGCGCGCCGCCGCCTCCGCCGCTCGCCGGCGCCGATTCCGGCCAAGTCCGGCGAAGCCCCGGCCACCCCTGGATGCGGCGCTGCGAGCCCTTTCGAATGGGCCTAGCCCCGCTCCTCCCCGAGCCCCGTAGCGCGATTCCGGCCAACTCCGGCGAGGGGCCGCCGCTGTTTTGGTCGCCGGAGTTGCTCCGGCGCCGGCCGCCGACATGGCTGGCCAGGGCCCCCCCAGTGCCACTGCCAGTGGGCTCGTGGGCCCCGTTGACTGGGTCCACCCAGTCAACGTGCTGACTGGGCAGACCCAGCCACTGACATGCGGGCCCCGCCGCAAAAAGAAAAGAAAAGGAAAATGTTTTATAAATAAAAATAATTAATTAATCTAATCACTCACTGACAGGTGGGCCCAGTAGTTAATTAACTAAAAATTAATTAGTTTAATCTTCTGTTAACCCACTGTCTATGACAGGTGGGTCCCCCGTGTCAGTTTTGACCAGTCAACCGGACTGTTGACCGCTGACGTCACTCTTACGTCATGCTGACGTCATATCCCTTTTCTATTAATTAAATAATTCCAGAAATTCAAATAATCTTTGAAAATTCATATCTTTTAAACCGTAACTCGGATGAAAATGTTTTCTATATGAAAGTTGCTCAGAACGACGAGACGAATCCGAATACGCAGTCCGTTCGTCCACCACACCTCCCTAACCTATCGAACTAGCAACTTTCCCCCTCCGGTCCGTCTGTCCGAAAACGCGAAACATCGGGAACACCTCCCGGATGTCCCCCCCTTCGCCGGTACCACCTACTGTCGCGTTAGGACACACCTAGCACCGTTCATTGTCATGTCGCGCATCGTCATGCTTATGTTTGCATTGTATTTACTGTTTCTTCCCCCTCTTCTCTCCGGTAGACTACGAGACCGACACTGCTGCTACCCAGTTCGACTACGGAGTCGACGACCCCTCCTACTTGCCAGAGCAACCAGGCAAGCCCCCCCCCTGATCACCAGATATCGCCTATTCTTCTCTATACTGCTTGCATTAGAGTAGTGTAGCATGTTACTGTTTTCCGATATCCTATCCTGATGCATAGCCTATCCTTGCTACCACTGTTGTTACCTTTAACTGCAATCCTACATGCTTAGTATAGGATGCTAGATTTCCATCAGTGGCCCTACATTCTTGTCCGTCTGCTGTGCTATACTATCGGGCCGTGATCACCTGGGCGGTGATCACGGGTATATACTTATATACTACATACATGACACATGTGATGACTAAAGTCGGGTCGACCCGTAGGAGTACCCGCAAGTGGATCTTTGTGGCGGAGCGACAGGGCAGGTTGAGACCACCTAGGTGAGAGGTGGGCCTGGCCCTGGTCGGCGTTCGCGGATACTTAACACGCTTAACGAGATCTTGGTATTTGATCTGAGTCTGGCCATTTGGTCTATACGCACTAACCATCTACGCGGGAGTAGTTATGGGTATCCCGGCGTCGTGGTATCAGCCGAAGCCTTCTTGACGTCAGCGACTGAGTGGCGCGCGCCGGATTGGACTGGAACGCCACTAGGCTAGGTCTGCTTCCGGCCGCGTACGCAACGTGCAGGTGTGCATAGGGCGATGGGCCCAGACCCCTGCGCGCATAGGGTTAGACCGGTGTGCTGACCGCTCTGTTGTGCTTAGGTGGGGCTGCGACGCGTTGATCTTACGAGGCCGGGCATGACCCAAGAAAGTGTGTCCGGCCAAATGGGATCGAGCGTGTTGGGTTATATGGTGCACCCCTGCAGGGAAGTTTATCTATTCGAATAGCCATGTCCCTCGGTAAAAGGACGACCCGGAGTTGTACCTTGACCTTATGACAACTAGAACCGGATACTGAATAAAATACACCCTTCCAAGTGCCAGATACAACCCGGTGATCGCTCTCTAACAGGGCGACGAGGAGGGGATCGCCGGGTAGGATTTATGCTATGCGATGCTACTTGGAGGACTTCAATCTACTCTCTTCTACATGCTGCAAGATGGAGATGGCCAGAAGCGTAGTCTTCGACAGGATTAGCTATCCCCCTCCTATTCTGGCATTCTGCAGTTCAGTCCACTGATATGCCCCTTTACACATATACCCATGCATATGTAGTGTAGCTCCTTGCTTGCGAGTACTTTGGATGAGTACTCACGGTTGCCTTTCTCCCTCTTTTTCCCCCTTTCCTTTCTACCTGGTTGCCGCAACGAGATGCTGGAGCCCAGGAGCCGGACGCCACCGTCGACGACGACTCCTACGACACTGGAGGTGCCTACTACTACGTGCAGGCCGCTGACGACGACCAGGAGTAGTTAGGAGGATCCCAGGCAGGAGGCCTGCGCCTCGTTCGATCTGTATCCAAGTTTGTGCTAGCCTTCTTAAGGAAAACTTGTTTAACTTGTGTCTGTACTCAGATATTGATGCTTCCGCTGACTCGTCTATGATTGAGCACTTGTATTCAAGCCCTCGAGGCCCCTGGCTTGTATTATGATGCTTGTATGACTTATTTATGTTTTAGAGTTGTGTTGTGATATCTTCCCGTGAGTCCCTGATCTTGATCATACACATTTGCGTGCATGATTAGTGTACGGTCAAATCGGGGGCGTCACAAGTTGGTATCAGAGCCGACTGCCTGTAGGAATCCCCCTATCCACACTCCTTGGCCGAAGTCGAGTCTAGACATTACAAAACTTTTACTAACATGGCTGTGTGTCTTACGGGCCCACGTCGCCATTGGGTGGTACTAGTATCTTTTACTCCTCGACCTTTACTCTGGGACTCTGAACTCTCTTCTACTCGGGTTAAACGAATTTACTAACTCTAACACTAGGATCCCGTGACCGCATTCACTCCAAAGTTGGATAAGCCATAGTTGTTTCCTAGAATAGTATATTGAACAATTCACACACTGTCATTTGACTCCTTTGAAACGTCTTTGCTTTCAGATGGAACCCACGAGGCAGGTCGTTCGTCACACGACGGCCATTGGTGCCTCGGGATCACCTGCGGTGCTAGCTGAGATGATGACCTATCTGGGTTATCGCTGGCACCCTGAGTACACCGTCTACGAGGAGTACCAGGACTTTAACCAGGAGCAGTACCGTGCCATCGTCCACCTCTATTCTCGGGAGTATGACTCCACTACTGTGCTTCACACCGCACATGGAGTTGGTGTGACCATCGATATGGCTGTCCACGATGCTGCCTATGCTGCTCTGACACGTCTTCGTGGAGAGTATCGGGAGTTGGACACCTCCCCTTTCAGGCACATTGCTATCGCATCCGATGATGGTGCGGAGGGATACTATACTGCTGCCTACTCCACTGTCACCCGAGAGCCCTTCTACCATCAGCACCTTGTTCTGCATGCTGATGGGCTGGATCGAGCTAACAGAGCTCTTCGCCACGAGATGTACACCACCCGTCAGCACCTTTACCGAGCTCTGACGCTGCTGCACCCCTTTGTCCGATCTGGACAGGTACCGCGTACTGCGATCTACCCAGCCAGGACCGTGATGCCCCACGGTGTCGGTTGGCCAGAGGTGGGAGGCTACTCTCCCACACTTGGCCCTCTTCTGCCACCTGAGCGTCGGGCTCTACACCTGAGTATCCGCGGCCCCCAGTCTGCTGACGTCGAGGGCTATCCGTTGCCTCACTACCAGCTGTCGGGCTACGATTACCTCCACAGTACCTCTTGGGACTGATGTAGGCTTGCTTGTAGTATTAGTTGCAGTCGCCGCGAGCCTGTGTGCCGCCTATGATGTTTTAGTCTATGTACTGAACTCTATGTACTGAACTCTATGCATGACCCCTTTTGTAAAGTTATGCCGACTACTATGTACTAGCTATCGTGCTCCTTTCATTATGCATGTTTCATCATGAATGATTCTTGTCATTGCAAATTTCTCAATGCTGAACTACCCCTGTTATATATTAGCAGGATGGTTAGACCAGGTGGTCGTGGTCGTGGTGGCGATGCCCCACCACCACCTGAGTACATGGCTGGTATGATCCAACAGTTTGAACTGAACCGCCAATTCATGGAAAATATGATGGCCCAGTTTCCTCGCCCCAATATGAACCAGCAGCCAGCTCAAGTGACTCTTCAAGATTTCATACGCCTCAACCCAACCATCTACCGCAGCTCAACTCAGCCTCTGGATGCTGATGACTGGCTCCGTGACATCACCTATGAGATGGAGTCTGCTGATGTAGCCCCTGCCAGCTATGTCACCTTTGCTTCCTTCTTCTTGAAGGGACCCGCAGCTCAATGGTGGGACAGCCACAGGCGTACTCTGCCAGCTGGAACAATCATCACATGGCCAGACTTCCAAGATGCTTTCCGTGCCCGCTTCATTCCTCAAGGAGTCATGGACCGGAAGAAGCGTGAGTTCCGCAACCTCACCCAAGGCAACAAAACTGTCGAAGCTTATCAGCGGGAGTTTTTGGACTTGTCCCGCTATGCTGAAGAAGACATTGCAACTGATGCACACAGACAGGAGAAGTTCCGTGATGGCCTTCAAGCTGACATCAAGCTCGCACTTCTAGTGCATGACTTTGCTGATTTCGCCACCTTGGTGAACAAGGCCATCAATGTCGAAACTGGTCTGCAGGAATACCAGAGCTCTCACAGGCGCAACCGTGACACGGGCTCATCTTCGGGCCCGCCCTCACAGAAGCGTAAGGTATGGATCCCGAACAGCATGTACCGTCCAAATGCATCTGCCCCAAGGCAGACATATGCTGCACCTCGTCTGCCTCGACCACCATCTAGGCAGTCAAGACTTCCAGCTCCACCATCCCAAGCTCCTGTTCCCACTCCGAATAATGGCTTGTGCTTCAGGTGTGGTCAACCAGGACACCGTGCTAGAGAATGCAACCAGAACCAGAATCAACTGGCCCTTCCAGCAACTGGCCGTGGTAACAATCAGCCCCGCAACAACAATGCTAAGTCTTATGGTCGTGCTCATGCCAACCACGTTGATCTCAACGAAGCTCAAGACCAGCCTGCTACTGTGATGGGTACACTCCTCGTAAATTCAGTACCAGCATCCGTTTTATTTGATACAGGTGCATCGCATTCATTCATGTCA
Source organism: Triticum aestivum (assembly GCF_018294505.1). Lineage (NCBI taxonomy): Eukaryota > Viridiplantae > Streptophyta > Magnoliopsida > Poales > Poaceae > Triticum > Triticum aestivum. The sequence goes on from NC_057811.1 coordinate 283,127,236, forward strand.
GAAGATTTTGCATACAAGCACGACGTTAAATGTGAGGAGATGAACACTTCGGTACTGGTCAAAACCCCCGTGGGACAGTGTCAAACCTCCTTGGTTGGCATCGATGTCCCCGTGGAAATTGAAGGGCTGGAATTCTATGCCTCTCCCATTATCCTGAAGTCGTCTAACATCGACCTCATTTTGGGTATGGATTGGTTGAAAGCGCATACTGCTTCTATAGTTTGCGCCACTAAAACCGTCCATCTGCTACACCCTTCAGATGAAATAGTTGCTTACCAAGCTCATCTGGTGCAAAATGCCGAGGCAAGGCTCTATGCATTGAATGCATTGAACGCTGCACCACTCGAGGGCATTGAGAACATTCCCGTCGTGCGTGAATTCCTCGACGTCTTCCCTGAAGAACTTCCAGGGATTCCCCCTGCTAGAGCTGTCGAATTCATCATCGACTTGAAACCAGGCACCACTCCTATAGCCAAGCGACCCTACAAAATGCCGCCGCATGAACTCCTTGAGCTTAAGGAGGAAATCGACAAATCTCTTCGCAAAGGGTTCATTCGCCCAAGTTGCTCTCCTTGGGGAGCACCTTCTCTCTTTGTCAAGAAGAAGGATGGGACAAACCGGTTAGTTCAAGACTACCGTCCTATAAACCAAGCTACCATCCAGAATAAATGCCCCCTTCCTCGGATCAATGATCTGTATGATCAACTGGCGGGTTCGTCAGTGTTCTCTAAGCTCGACTTGAGGTTGGGCTACCACCAGATCCGTGTTCGCGAAGAGGATATACCAAAGACCGCCTTCGTGACTCGCTATGGTTCATACGAGTACACCATCATGTCTTTCGGTTTAACCAATGCTCCAGCCACCTTCTCTCGTCTGATGAACTATATATTCATGGATTACCTCGACAAGTTCGTCGTGGTTTATCTGGATGATATCCTGGTATTTTCCAAGAACGAAGAAGAACATGCTGAACATCTTCGACTTGTGCTGGAAAAGCTACGAGAGCATCAACTATATGCCAAGTTCTCCAAATGTGAATTCTGGCTACCCGAAGTAACCTATCTCGGGCATGTCATCTCTAAGGATGGTATTGCCGTCAACCCTGAACGAGTTCAGGTTATTCTTGATTGGACTCCTCCCAAGAACGTTAAGCAAGTCAGAAGTTTTCTCGGTCTCGCCAGCTATTGCCGTCGATTCGTCGAGAACTTCTCTAAGATCGCCAGGCCTTTGACTAACCTGTTGCATAAGGGTGTCAAGTTCCAATAGACAGACAAATGTCAGGAAAGTTTCCAAGCACTCAAAGACAAGTTGACTTCTGCTCCAGTTCTAGCTCCACCTGATACTAAGAAGGACTTTGTCATTTACTGCGACGCTTCCCGTCAAGGATTACGCTGTGTCCTAATGCAAGACCGCAAAGTGATTGCTTATGCCTCTCGGCAATTGTGCCCTCACGAAGAGAACTACCCAGTTCACGACCTCGAACTTGCTGCTGTCATTCATGCGCTGAAGCAGTGACGACATTACCTTCTCGGTAATCGTTGCGAGATCTTCACTGACCACCAAAGTCGGAAGTATCTGTTTACTCAGCCAGATCTGAACCTCCGTCAACAGATATGGATGGAGCTTGTTGCAGACTTTGACTTGGGTATTTCCTATACGCCAGGCAAGGCTAATGTAATGGCTGATGCCTTGAGCCGCAAGTCTTATTGCAACCACCTCCAGGTTCACAAAGTTCAGCCCTCGCTTGTTGAAGAATTCAGGAAGCTGAACCTCCATATTGTCCCTTCGGGTGCACTCACTCCCCCTCCTAAGGAGTTTGGCAAGGTGAACCTCCACGTTGTTACCCAGGGTTCCCTCAATACCCTAGTTGCTAAACTAGATCTCGTGGATAGCATCAAAAGGCTACAGAAGTATGACTCTGAAGCCCACAAGATTAAGCGCTACCTCGCAGAAGGAAAGCCCTCATTCTTCACCATTGCTGAAGATGGCACCCTATACTTCAAGGGCCGCCTAGTGGTGCCATGTGCAGAGAAAAACCTGGATATGACACAGGAAGTTATGAAAGAAGCTCATGATACACCTCTGTGTATCCATCCTGGTAGTACAAAGATGTATCAAGACATCCGTCAGAGATTCTGGTGGTCTAATATGAAGCAAGCCATTGCTCGTTATGTTGCTGAGTGTGACGTTTGCCGTCGTATCAAAGCAGAACATCAAAGGCCTGCTGGAACTCTGCAACCTATCTCTATTCCTGAATGGAAATGGGACCATGTTGAGATGGACTTCGTCACTGGATTTCCCAAATCACAGAAAGGTAATGATGCTATTCTTGTCGTCATTGACCGACTTTCCAAAGTTGCACATTTTCTGGCGGTCAAAGAAACGATCACTGCTAGCCAGTTGGCAACGCTCTATATGACCAGGATTGTTTCACTCCACGGTATTCCATTGGTTATCAGCTCAGACCGTGGCAGCTTATTCACTTCAAGATTCTGGGAAAGTTTCCAAGAAGCTATGGGAACTCATCTGTCATTCAGTACTGCGTTTCATCCTCAATCGCAAGGGCAAGTTGAACGCGTCAACCAAGTTCTCGAAGACATGCTTCGAGCTTGTGTTATTTCCTTCGGCAAGAAATGGGAGGAATCTCTCCCGTATGCTGAGTTCTCTTATAATAATAGCTATCAAGCTAGTCTGAAGATGGCCCCCTTCAAAGTGTTATATGGACGAAAGTGCCGAACCCCTCTGAACTGGTCAGAAACTGGGGAACGTCCACTCTTCGGTCCGGATATTATCCAAGATGCCGAAGAACAAGTCCGCATTATTCGTGAGAATCTCAAGACTGCTCAGTCACGTCAGAAGAGTCAGTATGACCGTCATCATAAAGACATGGTCTATCAACCTGGCGAAAAGGCTTATCTTCGAGTCACACCTATGAAGGGTGCTCACCGCTTCGGGATCAAGGGCAAACTAGCTCCTCGCTATATTGGCCCATTCACTATTCTCGAAAGGCGTGGAAAAGTGGCATACCAACTGGAGCTACCGCCGAACCTTTCTCAGGTTCACGATGTGTTCCATGTGTCACAGCTCCGCCGTTGCTTCAAGGATAAAATCCGAGCTGTGGATCATGAAGTGCTCGAATTGCAGCAAGACCTCTCCTATAAGGAACATCCGGTCCGCATTCTCGACCAAGCTGAACGCCGCACACGTCAGAAGGCGATCAAGTTTCTCAAAGTCCAGTGGTCGCACCATTCTGAAGATGAGGCCACTTGGGAACGAGAGGATCGTCTGCGCGAAGAATACCCCGCATTGTTTCCTTCTACCTCCTAAATCTCGGGACGAGATTTCTTGTAGTGGAGGAGATTTGTAACACCCCGAGAATCATGCTACAGTAACTCTCTGAGATTAAGCTAATCATGTTGCTAAACAGGGCTTGATCACAATTGCATCAAATTTCTTTTCAAACTCCTAGTTCAAACTTCAATTAAAATCAAAGTGGAAAATAAAAGTTTTCAAAAATTCAAACAAAAATGTTCGGGCCCTGCCAGAAATTGCACTGATAATTATAGTGGAGAAAACACATTTTTATAAAATGCCTAAATACTTTTAAATGAAATAAAACAGAAAAGAAAATAAGCAAATAAAAAGAAAAAGCAAAAGAACACAGCACAGGCAAAGAAAAAGAAAAAAAAAGAGAAGGCCCTCCCCCCCACTGGACCGCTGGCCCAACTGGGCCGACCCCCGGCCCAGCCGGCCTAGCCCATCTCCCACTCCCCCTCGCCCCCTTCCCTGTTCCCCCGACCGGGGTCGGAACAGGGGCCGTCCCCGCCGCACCCCCTCGC
>NC_057811.1:283131186-283132729 GCF_018294505.1 Triticum aestivum
CCCTGCGCCTCCCTCTTCCCCCCCAGATCCGTGCCCTCTCTTCTTCCCCACGCCCGACGCGCTCGCCGCCGTTCCCGTCGTTCACACGGCCACCGTGCCCCAATCGCCACCTCGCCGTGTCATACGCCGTCGCCGCCCTCGACTACACCACCTCCGCCTCTCCGTTGAAGCTCGGAGCCACTGCAACGGCCTCCCCGAGCTCGTCTTCAACTTCGGACACCGGTGACCCCCTCCTTCCCCGGCGCCGACCTGCTGCTCCTAAGCTCTCACCGGCCTCCGTGTGCCGCGCGGTGAGCCTCTTCCCCCCTCCTCCCCTGTCCTTTCTCTCTCGCGCGCCCCCTAGCCTCTTCCCCGCGCGCGCCCGAACGCCGCGCCGCGGAGCTCGCCGCCGGCGGGTCTCCGGTGACCTTATGGTCACGGGCTCAAGCCCGTTGCACTCCCCACCTCGCGTAGATGCCCCCCAGCCCCTCCGCTTGCTCGATAGCCCGCCGTAGCCTCGTTTCCGTCGGGCACCCGTGCGCGCCGCCGCCTCCGCCGCTCGCCGGCGCCGATTCCGGCCAAGTCCGGCGAAGCCCCGGCCACCCCTGGATGCGGCGCTGCGAGCCCTTTCGAATGGGCCTAGCCCCGCTCCTCCCCGAGCCCCGTAGCGCGATTCCGGCCAACTCCGGCGAGGGGCCGCCGCTGTTTTGGTCGCCGGAGTTGCTCCGGCGCCGGCCGCCGACGTGGCTGGCCTGGGCCCCCCCCCCAGTACCACTGCCAGTGGGCCCGTGGGCCCCGTTGACTGGGTCCACCCAGTCAACGTGCTGACTAGGCAGACCCAGCCACTGACATGCGGGCCCCGCCGCAAAAAAAAAGAAAAAAAAAAGAAAAGGAAAATGTTTTATAAATAAAAATAATTAATTAATCTAATCACTCACTGACAGGTGGGCCCAGTAGTTAATTAACTAAAAATTAATTAGTTTAATCTTCTGTTAACCCACTGTCTATGACAGGTGGGTCCCCCGTGTCAGTTTTGACCAGTCAACCGGACTGTTGACTGCTGACGTCACTCATACGTCATGCTGACGTCATATCCCTTTTCTGTTAATTAAATAATTCCAGAAATTCAAATAATCTTTGAAAATTCATATCTTTTAAACCGTAACTCGGATGAAAATGTTTTCTATATGAAAGTTGCTCAAAACGACGAGACGAATCCGAAAACGCAGTCCGTTCGTCCACCACACCTCCCTAACCTATCGAACTAGCAACTTTCCCCCTCCGGTCCGTCTGTCCGAAAACGCAAAACATCGGGAATACCTCCCGGATGTCCCCCCCCTTCGCCGGTACCACCTACTGTCGCATTAGGACACACCTAGCACCGTTCATTGTCAGGTCACGCATCGTCATGCTTATGTTTGCATTGTATTTACTGTTTCTTCCCCCTCTTCTCTCCGGTAGACTACGAGACCGACACTGCTGCTGCCCAGTTCGACTACGGAGTCGACCCCTCCTACTTGCCAGAGCAACCAGGCAAGCCCCCCCCCCCCCTTGATCACCAGAT
>NC_057811.1:283132857-283141506 GCF_018294505.1 Triticum aestivum
TGATCACCAGATATCGCCTATTCTTCTCTATACTGCTTGCATTAGAGTAGTGTAGCATGTTACTGTTTTCCGATATCCTATCCTGATGCATAGCCTATCCTTGCTACCACTGTTGTTACCTTTAACTGCAATCCTACATGCTTAGTATAGGATGCTAGATTTCCATCAGTGGCCCTACATTCTTGTCCGTCTGCTGTGCTATACTATCGGGCCGTGATCACCTGGGCGGCGATCACGGGTATATACTTATATACTACATACATGACACATGTGATGACTAAAGTCGGGTCGGCCCGTAGGAGTACCCGCAAGTGGATCTTTGTGGCGGAGCGACAGGGCAGGTTGAGACCACCTAGGTGAGAGGTGGGCCTGGCCCTGGTCGGCGTTCGCGGATACTTAACACGCTTAACGAGATCTTGGTATTTGATCTGAGTCCGGCCATTTGGTCTATACGCACTAACCATCTACGCGGGAGTAGTTATGGGTATCCCGGCGTCGTGGTATCAGCCGAAGCCTTCTTGACGTCAGCGACTGAGTGGCGCGCGCCGGATTGGACTGGAACGCCACTAGGCTAGGTCTGCTTCCGGCCGCGTACGCAACGTGCAGGTGTGCATAGGGCAATGGGCCCAGACCCCTGCGCGCATAGGGTTAGACCGGTGTGCTGACCGCTCTGTTGTGCTTAGGTGGGGCTGCGACGCGTTGATCTTACGAGGCCGGGCATGACCCAAGAAAGTGTGTCCGGCCAAATGGGATCGAGCGTGTTGGGTTATGTGGTGCACCCCTGCAGGGAAGTTTATCTATTCGAATAGCCGTGTCCCTCGGTAAAAGGACGACCCAGAGTTGTACCTTGACCTTATGACAACTAGAACAGGATACTGAATAAAATACACCCTTCCAAGTGCCAGATACAACCCGGTGATCGCTCTCTAACAGGGCGACGAGGAGGGGATCGCCGGGTAGGATTTATGCTATGCGATGCTACTTGGAGGACTTCAATCTACTCTCTTCTACATGCTGCAAGATAGAGATGGCCAGAAGCGTAGTCTTCGACAGGATTAGCTATCCCCCTCCTATTCTGGCATTCTGCAGTTCAGTCCACTGATATGCCCCTTTACACATATACCCATGCATATGTAGTGTAGCTCCTTGCTTGCGAGTACTTTGGATGAGTACTCACGGTTGCCTTTCTCCCTCTTTTTCCCCCTTTCCTTTCTACCTGGTTGCCGCAACCAGATGCTGGAGCCCAGGAGCCGGACGCCACCGTCGACGACGACTCCTACGACACTGGAGGTGCCTACTACTACGTGCAGGCCGCCGACGACGACCAGGAGTAGTTAGGAGGATCCCAGGTAGGAGGCCTGCGCCTCGTTCGATCTGTATCCAAGTTTGTGCTAGCCTTCTTAAGGCAAACTTGTTTAACTTGTGTCTGTACTCAGATATTGATGCTTCCGCTGACTCGTCTATGATCGAGCACTTGTATTCGAGCCCTCGAGGCCCCTGGCTTGTATTATTATGCTTGTATGACTTATTTATGTTTTAGAGTTGTGTTGTGATATCTTCCCGTGAGTCCCTGATCTTGATCATACACATTTGCGTGCATGATTAGTGTACGGTCAAATCGGGGGCGTCACAGCTGCCCATTCCGCAGTGGTGGGCTCAGCCCTGATGGAGGCCGCCCACGACCATGTCAAGGCCGCCCACGCCCAGCTCTTGGCGATCACCGCACAAATCGAACGAAGCTTCTCCGACAACGGTCGGCAACCCATGGCCGAAGAGCTGGCAATCACCGAGAGCGTTCGGGTAGCCGTCCATTCCTCCGCCGCATACCTTGCGACGACGGAGCCCGTCCAAGCCCAAATCGCGTCCGCCCACGCCCAGCTCGTGGCGGCCTTTTCCAAAGAGATGGCGGACGCGGATGGCGAGATGCTTGCTGAGTAAGGTGCGATGGATGCCATGGAGCCCCTTCCCCAGGAGACCGTCGGGTGCGAGCTGGACATGGAGGCGGCGGCGGAGATCGATGAGCACCAGCCATAGTAGTACTCTTTGTTTTGTTTAATTAAGAGCGTCGGTCTTTAATTTGTTAGAGTAATGTTTAGGTCAGCTAGCTCTGTTTAATTGCTGAACTTGCTCGATTAAGAAGTGTGGGTGTGCTGTAGTCTCCTTTGTGTAACCAAATTATGCAATGACGTGGAAGACCACTGTAACCATGGAAATTCGAACCAAAACTTTTGACGTTTAAACTCATCACACACGGGGTTAAGCTATCTGAATCGTTTGTGATGTCCACATATCGTACACAGTTCTGAATAAGGGACCGTGTCTGATGACACTTTGTGCGCCAGTTTTTTCGGTGTAGCGATTCCAAATTTTCGGCTTCCGCGGAAATCTCTACCTCCCCGCCCCTCCCCCTTACCAAAAGCCACATTCCCCCCCTTTCCTCCTTCCTTTCCAAGTTGAAACCTTCACTCCTTGCTTGCAGCGTCGCCGCCTCCTCGCCGGAAACCCTCCTTCACGCTGCTCGGCCTCGCCTATCCACGCAGGTAATCCACACCCGACCCCCATCCTCCTCCTCCTTCCACATCCCACATGCCCCGACCGCCGGTGCGAGCGCGACACCTTCCACCCAAATCACCGACCCCTCCACCAAATATGCGCCGCCATTCGTGCCGACCCCCAGATCTTGGAGGAGCACCTTGCCATTTGCTAGCTACGCCGGTTAAGCATGCTCGGTTTACCCATTGCGTGTGCTGCTCCTGACTTTCCTTCACAAATTCTAGTGAATTGTGCTATCTAATTTTACCATGCAATCTGTTGCTCTAGTGTATATGTTCTATATGTCGTGCGGTGTGGTGCTCACTTATTAACTGTTTTGTTAACTAGTTGTCGTCTTCAGTTAACAGTTTGGTTCAATTCTGCAAATGTGATGTTCAATTCTTGAGGGTGCAATTTTGTATTGTCTTCCATGTGAGAAATAAATCGAATTTTTCTTTACAAAATTGTGGGTGCATTCTGTTATTGTATACCATGTGAGGAATAAATTGAATTTGGCCATAGTAAATACATGAGAAACAAATAGAATTGCTACAACTGGTTGTACTTAACTGTTTGGTTAACTTTCTGATCTTCTATTTGGAGTATGTTGTATTGTGCAATGTGGTGCTCAGTTAATGTTTGGTTCATTTGTTGTGGGGTTTAGTTATCTGCTTGGTTCAATTCTGCAATGCGATGTCCAATTGTCGTGGGTAGAATTTTGTATTGTTGTGCATGTGAGGAATAAATCGAATTTGGCTACACTTAATACATGAGAAACATATACAAGTGCTATATTTCCTAGTTCTTAATCATGCTTGGTTTGTGTAAATGGGTTTTTCGTGTGTCTTGAATTAATCTGATGAATCTGCAATGTGCCTATTTTTCGTCAACATATTTTACTGATAGCATGCGAACCCTTACTTAACCTGTTGACTAACTACCTTATATGTGTTGCAGGGAAACAATGGGAAGCACTGAGGTTTACAATCGAGGTTAGCACGTGCATGGTCCGTTGTCTAATAGCACATTATTGTGCAATTGCGGGAACCATTCTAATATTTTGGTTTTTAACAATTTGGTCTTGCACATGTAGGTCCTCCTGTCAGAGGTTTTGACCCACTGTTCAACCCTTTTTGCATATGGGGAAATGAGTTGTCCATGAATATCAATCAAATCAAGAAACTCAGAACGATTGTTAGGATAAAGAAATTAGTGACAAAAAACAACAAGATCTTTGTCTGCACAATGAAGAAGACATCATTTCCCTACAAGATGGTACTAACTATTATACCTTGCCTTTTCTTTATTCCTTTGCCCCATTTCCAATATAGAGAAGATATTTATGCCCATCTATGTTTTCAGGCCTTTCCAAAGCAGTTCACTGATGATTACCTCTCAAGCCACCTCTATGGTCAGGAGGCGAGGAAGGTTTTCATACAACACCCACGGTTCAATATTGAAGTGTTCTTGAAGAGGATGAAGGACGGACAATCAATCATCTACAGGCACTGGCCTAAAGTTGCAAAGACCTTCAACATGAATGAAGGCTCAATATTCGCCTTTCGATTGAGCAGTTTTCCAGATGAGATGCATCTGCCTATATACCGTCTATGATGCTAATTTTGAAAGGTTCTACATGTTGCATGTGGAACTTGCTGCTGGTGTAGTTGTGTAAGTGGGTAGCTGAGTGCGGAAGCTATATCATGTTGTACTCTGATGTATTTCAATTACGAAATTTTGCTTCCTTAATATGGAAATGAAATATATTGTGTGCTTAATATGAAATGTCAATTAGATTAATAAATGGATTATGAATAATCGGATAATTAGCCTGCTAATTGGGTTTTGCTATTGCAAATGGTTGTTGAAAAAATACCGTGGGCGATGACCTCAGGCAATGCACACAGTTTCAGGAATAAACCGTGTTGGATCAATGAACAATCACACACGACTTTCTCTTGAAAACTGTTTGCGTTAGGCCACCTTGCACAAACGTTGACCACATAAAAACTGTGTGTGATGGACAGCCTTTGCCACACAGTTTCTTCTACGGACCGTGTGTGATACATTCAATAACGCAAATGATTTAACGGGAAAAATTGTGTGTGATATACTTGTGAACGGAAACGTTTTCCTTGGAGCGACTATGTGGGATGTACATACCAACGGAAACGTTTAGCGGGGACTGACTGTGTGGGATGTACTTGCAACCAGAAACAATTTCGCCGTATAATTGTATTTTTTAGCTCTACTATACGTATTTCCATATTTGAGCGCTCGCCGGTCGCACACGACCTCATTTTGCCGAATGTGTGTGCTAGGAGGGCATATCCCCGACGGTTTCCGGGTCGTGTGGGAAGGACCCCCCTATCGCCCACACTCACTTGGCGACGGTTCCAAATGTCATCGCGGAAAGGGGTTAAAAACCTTTTGTTTAGGACCGACGCGTACCAGTGTCTATTTAAGGATAAGAGTATTTAATATGCAGAGGCATTTAGTATGCAATGTTAAATAATAATTTTAGGGATTTTCTATAGTAGAGAATGATAAGTTTATTGCATTGATTTATACTAACTTATCTCACGAGTTCTTGCTGAGTTTTGTGTGGATGAAGTTTTTAAGATTTAGGGAAACCGTGATATCAAAGGAATTAAGGAGACACAAGAGCTCAAGCTTGGGGATGCCCAAGGCATCCGAAGATAAGATTTCAAGAAGTCTCAAGCATCCAAGCTCGGGGATGCCCAGTAGGCATCCCACCTATCTTCATGAACAATTATCGGTTAGTATCGGTTTAGCCTAAGTTTTTGCTTCTTCACATGATATGTGCTATTCTTGTAATGTCATTTTGTTTCATTTTGCTTTCTGTTTTAATAAAATACTTAGATCTGAAAGTTTTGAAATGAGAGAGAGTCCTCAAATAGCTACCCATTTACTTTACTACTCGCTCGATCTTCACTTATATCTTTTTGTAGTAGTTTGCCATTTACTCTTGTACTTCACTTATATCCTATGAGTAAATTGTTGAATGAATTGAATGTCATGAAGTTGAAATTATATGTTCATATAATGCCTAGTAGTAGCTTCATAATGGGCTTAGAAAGTGAAATCTATTGAAGTTGACAATCACAATATTGGTCATACAAGAAATTCTTGAATGATTACTATAAGGAAGAGAACTTTCACATACAAATATATTATCTTGGATATCTTCTATGATTGTGAATACCCATTAATTATTTTCAAACTTGAGCAAATTAGTTGAAGTTGGACAAGGAAGACAATGTAATGAGTTATGATTGTGTATATTTGCATAGAAGTTATATTGTTATGGATCACTACTAGGGAAAAGCCTAGTAGTAGCGCGGGTTTAATGCCTACTAGTAGCACGGGAAACCGTGCTACTAGTAAGGCGCTACAGCTATTCCTTAGTAGTAGTGCATGCGGCACACGCTACTGCTAAGACATATAGCCACAGCGTGTGTTTATTCCAGCGCTACTGCTAATCTAACTAGTAGTAGCATGTTTCCTGTCCATCGCTACTAGTATTCTGTTTTTCATTTTTTAGTGTATTTATACGCCCTTATACAAATTTTGGTACAATACCAATTATAAGGTTGTTATATCACTACGTTCATAACAGTGTCGGAAATGAAGGTGTATTAGGTTCAAGTGGAGGCAACATGTGGTGCATGTCGAAAGTATACTACTAATCCAAACTTGATCTAGTTTGGACTAGTAGTACTTTCGATGTGCACCACATGTTGCCTCCACTTGAATCTAATCCGCCAACACAAGCTATGTAATCATCATCATAGTCATTACCACCAACACTAGCTATTTAATCATCATAGTCATAGTGTAGCACATAATCATCTTCAAACTCATTCTAGCTAGCTAATCACCACCAACACTAGCTACGGTAGCTATCTAATCACCGCCAACACTAGCTAATAATAATCATCATAGTCATTACCACCAACACTAGCTATTTAATCATCATAGTCATAGTGTAGCACATCATCATCTTCAAACTCATTCTAACTAGCTAATCACTCCTACTGCTCTCTCTCAGGTAGAATAGCATAAGACATGTGTAGCACTCCTGCTTCATCATATTGGAGCATGCAGATGAACCTGTCTCCTAATTGTGGGATGTGCTTCTGATTGTTGCCCCCTAATACTTCTCTGCGATCCTTCACAATTTTGCTCCAGTCTTTGACTATTAAGACTTCCTCGCTTTGAGAAATCCTGAATGCACTAAAGTGCAATGTAGGATGTCAACCATTCTCATGCGACCTTTAGTCTCGATCCAATGAGGCACAACATTCATCAGGAGTCCCTATTGAAGAACATCGTAATAACATACTTAGCAATGAAGTTTAGCTTAAAAAATAATGTATGCAAAAGATGCACTGAGGACAAATAGTAAAAATCTTACCATCTTTCCTAAATAGATGTGACCGTAGTTCAATACGAACACTATTGGTCGCACGTTTTGAGTACTAAGATTTTTAAGTCCAGGAAAATAATTTGTCTTGACAGCATCAAGATCCTGAAGCCATGAAACGTAATGACCTATCTCCTCGCAGTTTAGTTCAGCCCCGGGACAGTGGACGGTCATGTCTACCAAGCGCCGGACATGTTTGCTCGAATGGAAATAAGCTGTCAATAGAAATTAGTTGTCAACTATTTTTGAATAAACAATATCCAAGACATAAATATGGTTGAGAAACTCACATAGTGATAGAACTGGAGGCGTCTGCACATCGACCCAGATGTCTCTTACCTTCAATATCATCTTCCGGACGAATATCAAAGGTGATAACCATATCAGGCTCAAATGCATAAGCCTTGCATAGTGCTTGCCAAGTTTTGCATTCAAAATAGGTGTAGGTGTCTGCATTGTATAATTTTGCGTCGAAAGTATAACCATGCCCGGTCTTCAAGTAAACTCTCTTTACCTCCATAGTTTTCATAGGACTGAAACCTATCTTATCCAAGACAAAAATCCTTGCATGGCAGGGGATACGCTAGTAGAAAAGTAAAAAAAATTATAAGGAAGCAAATGAAGTAGGAATCATGCTTAATTACGAAAAAATACTTACCGTTGTGACTTACTGTATCCACTTCGAAGGTCTCGTCCAGCTTGATGCTGAAGCGCCTATCATCAACTAGGAAGATTCTTTCGCACAGGCCGCTCTCATCTTCGTAGTATTCGCAAATACCGAAATCCTTTTTGTCGCCAGACATTTCCTATGTTCATAGTTGAAACATTAATTGAAAATCGATTGAAGGCAACTAGCAGGAAACTCAACACACAAATCTGGGGCACTCGATATTTCCTACATATTCTAGCACAAGTCATGCTTAAATTCACGAAAAAATCAGGCATGACCTTTGCTAAAATAGGACATATCGAGCGCCTGAAATTTGCTGGAACAGAAATGAATCAACACTCCGGCAAAACATAGGCCACTCGGAATTTCCCAATGATACAAAGATATTCATACACATACAATGATGCATGCTTAAACTTGCAATTCCATCCAGATCAATTATCATAAGCATTCGCACATGAGCTCACCGACTAAATACCGTAGTTCAACTCTATTCAACACACCGAAAAGTGGATAAAGAGGAGGTGGACTTTTAGCTCACTGACTCGGGTGTAGAGGAAGTAGAGGTAGCTCGGATGATGATCACTCCAAGGAGACACGACTCTACAAAGCCTGCATATTCCATCGAGTAAACTTTTAATTAGATCATCAAATCTCATATAGCAGTCTTTGATGACAAAGTGATAATGACATAAATTCAACTAGTTCTATAAATTCAACTAGTTCAACTAAGCACTTACTAAAAATAAACTAGTTCTATTAATTTTCTTACTAAAAATAAACTAGTTCTATAGTAAAATTTTAATTAGATCATCAAATCTCATATACCTAAATTTTCCTACTAAAAATTAAATAGTTCTATTAATTCAACTAGTTCAACTAAGCACTTAGTATAAATAAAATAATTAATTTTCTTACTAAAAAGAGTAAAAAAACTACATTATACAAGAACAGTACAAAAAAGTTTATGGTTTAGGAGAGATGGAGGGAGGAGGGGGTT
>NC_057811.1:283142145-283170309 GCF_018294505.1 Triticum aestivum
AGGAGCGTCGGCGGCGGCGGGCGACGAGAGCTTGTCGGAGAACGGCGGCGGCGGCGGACTACGGGGGGGGGTGCGAGGGAGTGAGAGTGGAGAGAGAATGGGGGGGCAGTTGGGGGCGCGTATACACATTGAACTTAGCAGTAGCGCATGATCGTATAACGCGCTGCTGCTAAAATCCATAGCAGTAGCGCATTCTGAAAATGCGCTACTGCTAAGGCTAAGCATGTAAAAAAAATCAAAAATACATTAGTCATCAATGATCTTTTTGTGTAGAATCTAAATTGTCAATAGGAATCTTCCCTAGTTTTTAAGAACCAGCGAAGATTCCTATTGCAGCCACAGATCCTACACATAGAGTTCAGTGAAGACCAAGTGCTTGTGATGGTTTGAGAAATAACGTATTTAAGGTGGTAAACACCCTGTTCGCTTAGCAGCATGGGACTAAACTTAGGGGATGAGACTTTAGCAGTAGCGATTGTTGTAGAAAAGCAGTACTGTTAAGAACTTTAGCCGTATCGCTTCTTTTGGAAATGCGCTACTACAACACATGGATGGGCGGCGACGCCCTGGCAATTGTAGCAGTAGCGCACTATTCCTCTAGTGCGCTACTGCTACCTGTGCATTAGTAGCGTGCTCTTCTGAAGCCTGGTACTCCTAAGTAGTAGTAGCGTCCGTTTTTATGCCGCGCTACTGGTAAGATTCTGTGTATAAGGTTTTCCCTAGTAGTGGATCCTCCAACATGTGGTGCTTGCTTAGGATCTTCTGCTAGCTAAAAATTTGTACTAATTATAAATATTACTTGTGCATCCAAAAACCCTTAAACCCACTTTCTTGCCATGAGTGTCCACCATATCTACCTATGGATTGAATAAGATCCTTCAAGTAAGTTGTCATCCGTGCATAAAGCAATGAAAATTGCTCCTAAATATGTTTGATCTTTTATTGTAAGGGAAAATAAGCGTTGTACAAACTTGTGATGGCAAAGTAATAAAAGCGACAGACTGCATAATAAGGTTGATATCATAAGGGGCAATATAACACGACTTTCCTTTGCATTAAGAGCTTGCGCATCCAAAAATAAAAAGCACATGACAACCTCTGCTTCCCTCTGCGAAGGGACTATCTTTTACTTTTTAGTATTTACTTTTATGTTAGAGTCAATAGTATACATTCTCATTTCAACCTCAATTATTCTCTAGTTGGCAAGCATCATGTGGTGGGGAAAGATCTAGGCACATATGGCCAGTCAAATATATTTGATCAAGATTTATCATTGTTGAGAATTATCTCTATGATAAATGAGTTGGGAGGCGAAACATTAAGCGCCTATCTTTCTCTGTGTTTGATGGATGCCATTTGTTCTAGAAATATGCTTTGAGTACTAGCAATCATAGAAGAATAAGTTGAATATTGTTTGGTGACTGAGAACATAGGTTGTCAAGTTTCAAGAGAAGGCATTGTTTGAACCATAACATGTGGATTGATTGCTACTATATCATGATGATTTTTATGAGAAAGAGTTGTTGTTATCATGCTAGGAGAAGTGATTGAAATTATCATTTATCAAACGTATGCACTATGCTAGCATTCACACTTCATTAATTATTTCTTTTATCATTTACCTACTCGAGGACGAGCAAAAATTAAGCTTCGGGATGCTGACACGTCTCCAACATATCTATAATTTATGAAGTATTTATGCCATGTTTACAACAGTTTTATATGGCTTTGGTATGATTTGAATGGAACTAACCTAGACTGATATTGTTTTCAGCAGAACTACCATGGTGTTGTTTTTTGTGCAGAAATAAAAGTTCTCGGAATCGGACGAGACTTTTTGGAGATTTTTTGGAACAAATGAAGTATGTTGGAGCAAACAACCACTAGAGGGGGCCCCTGCTGCCCACTAGGAACTAGGGCGCGCCACCCCCCTTTGGCGCGCCCAGGTGGGTAGTGGGCCCCTCGAGGCCCATCTCAGCGTGAGACCGACGCCAAAAAATCCTATAAATACAGAAACCCCCAAAAATAACCCTAGATCGGAAGTTCCACCGCCGCAAGCCACTGTAGCCACGAAAAACTAATCTAGACCCTATTCTCGCACCCTGCCGGAGGGGGAAATCATCACCGGAGGTCATCTTCATCATCCCGGCGGCCACCATGATGAGGGAGTAGTCCCTCCTCGGGGCTGAGGGTTTGTACTAGTAGCTATGTGTTTAATCTCTCTCTCTCTTGTGTTCTTGATTTGGCACGATCTTGATGTACCGCGAGCTTTGTTAATATAGTTGGACCTTATGGTGTTTTCCCCTCTCTATCTTGTTGTGATGAATTGAGATTTACCTTTGAGATTTCATTATTATAGGATTGAATACTTCTATGGATTTGAGAACACTTGATATATGTCTTGGCACTCTACTCGCGGATTCCCGAAGTGACATTGGGGTATCTATGCATAGGGGTTGATGCACGTTTTCGTCTTTGTTTCTCCGGTAGAAATCTAGGGGCACTCTTTGAAGTTCTTTGTGTTGGATTGAGTATTATGAATCTGAAGTTCCACTGCCGCAAGCCTCTATAGCCACGAAAAACCAATCTAGATCCTATTCTGGCACCCTACAGGAGGGGGAAATCATCACCGGAGGCCATCTTCATCATCCCGGCGGCCACCTTGATGAGGAGGTAGTAATCCACCCTCGGGGGTGAGGGTTTCTACTAGTAGCTATGTGTTTGATCTCTCTCTCTCTCTCTCTCTCTCGTGTTCTTTATTGGGCATGATCTTGATGTACCGCAAGGTTTGTTAATATAGTTGGATCATCTGGTGTTTACCCCTCTCTATCTTGTTGTGATGAATTGAGTTTTACCTTTGATATTTCATTATTATCGGATTGAATACTTTTATGGATTTGAGAACACTTGATGCATGTCTTGGCACTCGGTCGCAGATTCCCGAAGTGACATCGGGTAATCTACGCATAGTGGATAATGCACGTTTTCGTCTTTGTTTCTCCGGTAGAAATCTTGGGGCACTCTTTGAAGTTCTTTGTGTTGGATTGAGTATTGTAAATCTGAATTTGTTTGATGCATATCGTATAATCAACTCACAGATACTCGTGGTGACATTGGAGTATCTAGATGACATTAGAGTTGGTTGATGTGTATCATATGGTGTTATTTTAGTACGAACTCTTGGGTTGTTTGTGTCAGATTCAGGGCTCCGCACACCAAAGAAAGGTTCGAACTCTGGGCCGTGTGCGAAGAACTAAACTATCCAGCCTACCAGCTCGTCGTCCCACGGCCTAGCTCGATTCGCATGAGCAAGGAAGAAGATGAACACGGCAGTTTACCCAGGTTCGGGTCACCTTGCGGTGTAACACCCTACTCCTACTTTGTGGTGGATTGGCCTCACGAGGGGCTAAGGATGAACTAGAACAAGGCATGAACAACCTCGTGAGGTTCAGGGGAGGAGGAATGAGTCGACCCCTTCTACGGTGGTGGCTAACCTATATTTATAGGAGCCTCGGTCCTGACAAAAGGTGGTCATCGCCTGCAAAGCTTCTGTTCGTGACGCAACGGTGGGCTCGACGATGACATTCGTCCTGCCATGCTGGCGGTCATGGTCTCATTGCACCGGAATGGAAACATTTGCCATATTCCTCGGGAACCCACGCCTGTCCTTTCCTCCTTAGCACCAAATAGGAAATTGCCTCCCCTGCGCCCGCTGGCGCCCGCCTGCCTTGGTCGTCATGGCTTGCGTCGTGGTAACCTCCTGAGGCTGGGTACCTGCGAAGAAATCTCCTCTCCTGAGGAGGCCGCTCCTTTAGGAGGTCTTGGTGTTGTCCGACTCACGAGGCTTGGCCCCCGTGAGGGTCTTGTCTTGGTGGTCTTGTAGATTGGCCGTACCAGGCCATCGAGTGAGCCACACTGTGGGCCGCAGGCAGGCAAGTTTGGGTACCCTGGTTCCTAGAACGCCGGCAGTTTATGAAACTTATAGGAATAGCTTGATAGATCTATCGGAAAATATAATTTTGAGGTGGTTTCGTACCCTACAAACAATTTCGTCATATCTTCTCCACTAGATAAGAACTTTGAAGTGATTCTTTATCGCACGTTGAGGGATTGCCATATGATCTAACTATGTTAGCGTTGTTGAGAAATTGCACTAGCGGAAGTATGAACCCTAGGCCTTGTTTTCAAGCATTGCAATACCGTTTGTGCTCACTTTTATTACTTGCTACCTTGCTGTTTTTTTATTGTTGCTATTACAAAAATCAATATCTAATATCATTACTACACTTGTATCACCATCTCTTCGCCGAACTAGTGCACCTATGCAATTTGCCATTATATTTGTTGTGTTGGGGACACAAGAGACTCTTTGTTATTTGGTTGCAGGGTTGTTTGAGAGAGACCATCTTTTCATCCTACGCCTCCCACAGATTGAGAAACCTTAGGTCATCCACTTGAGGGAAAATTGCTACTGTCCTACAAAACTCTGCGCTTGGAGGCCCAACACGAGTCTTCAAGAATAAAACTGCGTAGTAGACACCATAGGTATATGTGGAGTTAGAATTAGGGTTGTCGGAGGCTCCAGGGGCCCACAAGCCTAGGGCGCCCTGGGGGCGGCTGCGCCCCCCTAAGCTTGTGTCTCCTGGGCGGCCCCCCTCCGGTAGTTCTCTTCGCCAATATTTTTTATATATTCTAGAAATATTCTCCGTAAATTTCAGCTCAATCCGAGAACTTTTAGTTTTGCACAAAAATAACACCATGGCAATTCTGCTAAAAACAGCGCAGTCCAGGTTAGTTCCATTCAAATCATGCAAATTAGAGTCCAAAACAAGAGCAAAAGTGTTTGGAAAAGTAGATACGTTTGGGATGTTTCATCTGGCCAGACGATGATTGATGCTGTCACACCAAGAGGGACCTAACAATCTCTCTCCATCGTCAGAGGAGTAAATCCCATTCTCGAGCTATCTAGTCCCTTGTCAAACTTTCCAATGAACATGTAAGTTGTCGTTATGATCACCGTGTCATAGGTGACGTTTGAGCAACCCAAAAGCCCATTGTACGGTAAGAAGTGACTACGATGCTTTCATGGTCTAAGGAGCAAAGTCACATGTTAACACTCCATGTTATTACAATTGATTACAAATGATATTAACTCAATTCATAACAAATAAGATTGGGTCATTTCAATATGACCGTTCTTCTAACGCCATAATCTCAATGTTGTTTTTGGATCATCGTTACACTTAACGATATCCTATGATCCAAAAAACGTGATCAACAACAACACTTGAGCTAGTCCCAGAGCCAAGACTAGGAAGCTTTTATTTTCGGCTTATCATTCCACACGTGCATATGAGTTTTCCACTGAATCGCATATGTCAGGATCATAACAGTTATAGCATAGAATGTAAACTCTTAATTATGAATATCAAAATATTATAAAACAAATATTATTGCCTCTAGTTCATATTTCCAATAGTCTCCCACTTGCACTAGAGTCAATAATCTAGTTGCAAGATTTTTTCTAACATACATGAGTCTGGTATTTCTCATGCTCTGCTAGTGGTAGAGCCTTCGCCACTCGGTTTGATACTCTTCAAACCTTAATGTTATTTGTGTCTCTAATATCTGGCTTTGTGTAATTCTTTTGTTACAAGCACTATATCTCTAGTAGTCCATTATGGTAAAACTATCTCTCTATATAGTTCTATTGCTATATCTCCATATAGTCAATATTTATTTTGGAACTACAATATAATATATCAATAAAAATTTATTGATCCAGATTATATACTATTAAAAACTTCTTAAGTTTCAATCATTTATAGATCCACATTTATGTTCCCTTTTTGAAATTATTTCAAAATTATAGCCGTATTATTTAATCCATGAAGTTGTCTTTGTGTGACCTTTGCACCAAATACTTTGCACAACTACTTACAACAATCTGTTTATTTCCTCTAAGGATAAGAAGCCAAAACCTTTGTCCAATTGAGGTACTCAATCTTGAAGTAATAACCCTAGTGAATTTTTACTAGAATCACCATGGTATTTATTCTTAATGATTAATATTTACGAAACATATGACCATGTACATTCGATAGCATATATGATGGATTCAATCTCTGAAGTAAATTAAACTTTTTATCCACACATTCTTATTAACTATTGATTTTGCACATTGCTATACTACGTGACCTTTTTGAGAAAAGAATTCCCCCCTTTTAAATTTCTTTAAAACATTGTCATGGTACATGTCTTAACATAATAAGATGTTTTCAATCTATCTCTATAGATTTTCATCAATAATTCAAAGTCTTTTTAGCAACATGATTATTAATCTTTTGTTCTAATATTATTTTTGATCAAGTGATATGTCATACATACCGAAAATCTGAAATGTCATAGAGCTCCCACTAAACTTCTTGTATCTACAAGCTTCTTGATAAAATCCAAATTCTCCAATTATTTTATCAAATTCCAGCTTTTCTATACATTATTTCAAATCATACTCATGACTTGAAATACTTATACCATTCCGGTATTCCTGACAAAATCCTTTAATTGTATGTTTATACATCTCTTTTGAAACCTCTTTCAAAAATAGTCTTGTTTGTTATATAAATAACACTCATCATTGTAATCCATTTATACTTTTAGTATTGCTACTAAAATGGAAATTTCACAAGATCAACTCTTCCTTTTCTACAAAACTCTTTTGTAAAAAATTTCTTTCAAGATCAATATCCATCAACAGTGAGTGGGGATTTACCATTATCAAGAATTATGTACCCTGCTATAGAGGGCGAAATTGACAGATCGGCGATCACGTTGATCTGATCTCCACCACCGCCGCCCCTCCTCGCGGCGACTGCCACCTCCGCTAGTAAGTCCCATTCTCCTACTTCCCTTCGGTCACCATGTCTCGGACTGATTGGGCGTTTGCCCGTGCGGATCTTGCCGCGGGCCACATTTCTGCATCTTGGGCAGCCAGCTTCCACGCTGATATGCGAATGGCCAAAATCTCCCTCCATGTAGGGATGGTCTTCCTCTCCTCGACAGGGCATCTGGCTCTCCTTGATGAGGACAAGGTAATTTTGGATGCTCGTTTGCTCCATGATGGTGAATCCATTTCCACCGGAGATGAGATCTCCTTCCCATGTTACAAGGCCATGATCGGGTGTATGGTTGGGCATTCGCCGGCCCCCACGGCCACCTCTGCTCCGTCTGCTTCGTCTGTGGACCCATCGTCCCCGGATCCGGCTGCCAAGGTTCCTCCCATTTTGGATGTTGATACTTCTGCGGATAATATCATTGGTGGGGAGAAACAGGATTCAGGTTTAGAGATTGGTCTAGACCTTCGCCTGGGTATGGATTTCCAGCGATCGGTTTGGCAAAGATACCACTGCCCAGTTGCTTTCTTGCCTGGCAAATGTGCACATGAATTCTTCTTGGTGGCTTCTTTCAAGCACTTCAAGCACCACCTGGAATGTACCTCTGTCAGTGCCTACCTCAACGCCTGTTTGGGTGGTATTGCTTCAGACTTTAATGTGATATCTCTTCGGTATAATACCTACAGATTCTTAGTTTGCTCAAGACAGATGGGCTTCTTTATCTACTCTCAAAAAAGCTATAGCTGGTCTCACTTCGCGGTATTATTCCATCTGTGGGGCAATGGAGGTCCGGACTTTGTGCATGAATTCAGAGACTGGGAACAGGTGGAATCAGACTCTTGGACTGTCGTCTCTCATAAAAAAGTTCAGGCCATGGGACAATGAAAGATTTAAGACACTTGGTTCATTATATCTGATTGGGGGAAAATGCTACAACTCTTGGTCATCAATTTAAGCAACCATCTATCTGATTTGGCTCCATCAAGAGGCTTGAAGTTCATAACAAGAAACCTTTGGAGGGCCCCTGCTCCTCTTCATCCCCAAATTAATCAGCCATTAATCTAGTTTGGCTCTCTAAAGATGCTTGATGACCAGAACAAGAGACATTTGGAGACCTTAATACCTCATCAAGCCACTCTAATGGCAGTAACTTCCTTTTTTATCAGGGCTCATGCAGAAAGAAATCACTAATCTCAAAGGTTTGCTTTATGCCAAGCATGATTTCACAGAGATATCCAATTTTTTCACAAGTAATGATGAAGATGCTGCACTAAAATCGCTCATCACATCTTCGCCCTCGAAGGATCAGATTGAGAGCCTGTTCTCTACCAGTTTTCGACGGACAATCCCAGCTACTTCTGTATTCTAGCACATTCAATCTCGCTCGCCGGAGGTTGCCTCCAATCACTGAGGCGGCTAAAACAATTTCAAATCATGGGCCTCAGACTGCGACGTGCATAGAACAGCAGGTGCGCACATCTATTTTTGATAGGCTTGATCCAGCCCAAGGTTTTCAATGTGACTTGATGTCTAGTATGCAACTTGTTCTTGTAGCCTTGTGTTGGGCCTCTAAGCGCAGAGTTTTGTAGGACAGTAGCAATTTTCCCATAAGTGGATGACCTAAAGTTTATAAATCCATGGGAGGCATAGGATGAAGATGCTCTCTCTCAAACAACCCTGCAACCAAATAATAAAAAGTCTCTTGTGTCCCCAAAACACCAAATACAATGGTAATTTGTATAGGTGCACTAGTTCGGCGAAGAGATGTTGATACAAGTGTAGTAATGATAGTAGATATTAATTTTTTGTAATAGGAACAATAAAAAAACAGCAGGGTAGCAATTGATAAAACGGAGCACAAATGGTATTGCAATGCTTGAAAACGAGGCCTAGGGTCCGTACTTTCGCTAGTGGAACCTCCCAACAATGCTAATATTATTGGACCACAAAACCACCCCTCAAAGTGCGATGAAGAATCACTCCAAAGTTCCTATCTAGCGGAGAATATAAGAAGAAATTATTTGTAGGGTACGCAACCACCTCAAAGCTATTCTTTCCGATCAATCTATCAAAGAGCTCGTACTAAAATAACACCAAATAATTTCAGGTTCATAATACTTAATCCAACACAAAGAACCTCAAAGAGTGCCCCAAGATTTCTACTGGAAAAACAAAGACAAGAACGTGCATCAACCCCTACGCGTAGATTACGCCAATGTCACCTCGGGAATCCGCGAGTTGAGAGCCAAAACATATATCAAGTGAATCAATACGATGCCCCATTGTCACCACGAGTATTCATATGCAAGACATATATCAAGTGCTCTCAAATCCATAAAAATATTCAATCCGATAAAACAAAATCTCAAAGGGAAAACTCAATTCATCACAAGAAGATAGAGAGGGGAAAGCACCGTATGATCCGACTATATTAACAAAAGCCAGCGATACATCAAGATCGTGACATCTCAAGAACACGAGAGAGAGAGATTAAACACATAGCTACTGGTACAAACCCTCAGCCCCGAGGGTGGATGATACGTCTCCATCGTATCTACTTTTCCAAACACTTTTGCCCTTGTTTTGGACTCTAATTACTTGCATGATTTGAATGGAACTAACCCGTACTGACACTGTTTTCAGCAGAATTGTCATGGTGTTATCTTTGTGCAGAAATAAAAGTTCTCGGAATGACCTGAAACTTCACGAAGAATATTTTTGGAATATATAAAAAATACTGGCGAAAGAATCAAGGCCAGGGGCCCCACACCCTGTCCATGAGGGTGGGGG
This sequence comes from Triticum aestivum, assembly GCF_018294505.1. Lineage (NCBI taxonomy): Eukaryota > Viridiplantae > Streptophyta > Magnoliopsida > Poales > Poaceae > Triticum > Triticum aestivum. The sequence goes on from NC_057811.1 coordinate 283,151,829, forward strand.
GCGCGCCTACCCCCTGGGCGCGCCCCTGCCTCGCGGGCCTCCTGGTGCTCCACCGACCTCAACTCCAACTCTTTATATTCACGTTCGGGGAGAAAAAAATCAGAGAGAAGGATTCATCGCGTTTTACGATACGGAGCCGCCGCCAAGCCCTAATCTCTCTCGGGAGGGCTGATCTGGATTCCGTTTGGGGCTCCGGAGAGGGGAATCCGTCGCCATCGTCATCATCAACCTTCCTCCATCACCAATTTCATGATGCTCACCACCGTGCGTGAGTAATTCCATCGTAGGCTTGCTGGGCGGTGATGGGTTGGATGAGGTTTACCATGTAATCGAGTTAATTAGTTTTGTTAGGGTTTGATCCCTAGTATCCACTATGTTCTGAGATTGATGTTGCTATGACTTTGCTATGATTAATGCTTGTCACTAGGGCCCGAGTGCCATGATTTCAGATCTGAACCTATTATGTTTTCATGAATATATGTGAGTTCTTGATCCTATCTTGCAAGTCTATTGTCACCTATTATGTGTTATGATCCGTTAACCCCAAAGTGACAATAATCGGGATACTTACCGGTGATGACCGTAGTTTGAGGAGTTCATGTATTCACTAAGTGTTAATGCTTTTGTCCGGTACTCTATTAAAAGGAGGCCTTAATATCCCTTAGTTTCCAAAATGACCCCGCCGCCACGGGAGGGTAGCACAAAAGATGTCATGCAAGTTCTTTTCTATAAGCACGTATGACTATATTCGGAATACATGCCTACATTACATGGATGAACTGGAGCTAGTTCAGTGTCACACTATGTTATAACTATTGCATGAGGAATCACATCCGACATAATTCTCCATCACCGATCCAATGCCTACGAGCTTTTCACATATTGCTCTTTGCTTAGTTACTTTACCTTTGCCACTGTTACAATTACTACAAAACTACTACTGTTACTTTTATCGCTGTTACCGCTACTATCATATTACTTTGCTACTAAATACTTTGCTGCAGATATGAAGTTATCAAGGTGTGGTTGAATTGACAACTCAACTGCTAATACTTGAGAATATTCTTTGGCTCCCCTTGTGTCGAATCAATAAATTTGGGTTGAATACTCTACCGTCGAAAACTGTTGCGATCCCCTATACTTGTGGGTTATCAGTCGACTACTTCCTCCTCATCGTGGCGGCCGCCAGGATGATGAAGATGGCCACCGCTGATGATTCCCCCCTCCGGCGGAGTGGCCGGAACAGGGTGTAGATTGGTTTTCGGTGGCTACAAAGGCCTGCGGCGGCAGAGATTCTGATCTAGGTTAACCCCGAGGGTTTTTGGAATATTTGGGAATTTATAGGGTAAAGAAGGGGTTCGGGAGGCCACCGAGGTGGGCACAACCCAACTGGGTGCACCTGGGCCCCTAGCCGCGCCCTGGTGGGTTGTGCCCCCCTCGGGGCACCCCCAGGTGCTGCTCTGGCCCATTGGAAGTGTTCTGGTCCATAAAAACTCCACAAAAAGCCGCGGTGTTTGGACTTCGTTTGACATTGATTTCATGCGATGTAAAAAATAAGCAAAAAAAGCAACTGGCACTAGGCACTGGGTCAATAGGTTAGTCCCAAAATATGATATAAAGTTGCTGTAAAATGATTGTAAATGATCCAAGAATGATAATATAACAGCATGAATACATCATAACTTATAGATTCATTGGAGAAGTATCAGCATCCCAAAGCTTGATTCGAGTAGGTAAATGACAAAAGAAATAATTTATGAATTGTGAATGCTAACAAAGTGCACAAGTTTGATCAGTGACAATTTCAATAACTTTTCCTAGCATCATAAGAGCAATTCTTTCTCATAAAATTTATCATGTTAAAGTAGCAACCAATTCACATGTAAAGGTTCAAACAACTAATTCTCTTGAAACTCAGTCACCAAGCAATTGTAATTCAACTTATTCAACAGAGTTTTAAGTAAGAGCTGCACATACTCAACCATCATATAGTCTTCTATGATTGCTAACACTCACCGCATACACATGAAAAAACGTTCCAACCGGACACATAGAAAGATAGGGGCTTATAATTTCGCCTCACAACGTATTCACCTCAAGGGTGATGTCAACAATAATAACTCATGCTACCCATATGCAACTGGATATATGTGCCTAGATCTTTCCTCACCACATGATGCTTGCCAAAAGAGAAAAATAAAAAGGAATAGAGAGAAAAACTTTAACTCTTGCATGAAAGTAAATACATAAAAGTAAAAGGTAGGCCCTTCGCAGAGGGAAGCAAAGGTTGCCATGCACTTTTTATTTGTATGCTCAATCCCTTAGTGCAAAAGAACGTCACATTATATTGCCCCTTATGATAGAAACCTTTATTTTGCAGTCTGTCGCTTTTATTCTGTGACATCACAAGTTCATACAAGGCTCAATTTTCTCTTACACTAAATGATCTAACACTTTTAGAAGCAATTTTATTGACTTATTGCACCAATGAAAACTTACTTGAAGGATCTTGCTCAATCCTTAGGTAGGTATGGCGGACTCTTGAAGATAATATTTGGGTTTAAGGATTTTTGGATGCATAAGTAGTATCTCTACTTGGTGCGGTATTTTTGGCTAGCAAAGATGGGGGGCAAACACCACATGTTGAAGGATCTATGACAATATAACTTCTACGTGAATATGAAAAAACTTAAACCATTACGTTGTCTTCCTTTTCAATGTCAACAATTTTGGCATATAATATTTTGATGGGGGCTCACAATCACAAAAGATTTCCAAGATAGTGTATTTGCATGTGAAAGTTCTCTTCCTTATAGTAATCATTCATGCATTGCTTGTATGACCAATATTGTGATTGTCAAGCTTCAAAAGATTTCACTTTTTAAACCCAATGTGAAGCTACCACTAGGCATGATATAATTTCAACTTCATGATATTCAATTCATTCAACAATTTACTCATAGGATATAAGTGAAGCACAAGAGTAAATGACAAGCTACTCCAAAAAGATATAGGTGAAGATCAATCGAGTAGTTAAGTAAATAGATAGCTATGCGAGGACTCTCTCTTATTTAAAACTTTCAGATCTAAGTATTTTATTAAAACAGCAAGAAAAATGAAAATAAAATGACATTTCAAGGATATCACAACTCATGTGAAGTAATTACTTAGGCTCAACCGATACTAACCGATAATTGTTGATGAAGAAAGGTGGAATGCCTACCGGGGCATCCCCATGCTTGGATGCTTGAGACTTCTTGAAATATTATCTTGGGATGCCTTGGTCATCCCCAAGCTTGAGACTTCTTGAAATATAAAGAGCAAACCATTTCACTTTGATACTGTCAAAGACAAGATTCATAATTGTCTCCACACAATACTACTTTAGCATATCGTTTCCACAATTTATATTGAGCAATATAGGCCATAGAAACTATAAAACAAGCAAACTATGGATTGAAAACAGAATCTCTCAAAAACAGAATAGTCTGTAGTAATGTGTACTCCAACCATATTGCTGCTACTCCAAAAATCCTGAAAAATTAGGAAAAGGTAGAGAATTTATATATCTATCACATGTAAAAATTTAAGTATTTTTCCACGTTCCAGTAAGATATAAGAATTTCTGCACTGGACGCAAAAGTTTCTGTTTTTGCGCAGATTCAAGTCAACTATCATCCACACTATCCCAAAGGCTTTAGTTGGCACTTTATTGAAACAAAAGCTATAAAACATGATTACTACAGTAGCATAATCATGTGAACACACAAAAACAACAGGTATAAGTATTGGGTTGTCTCCCAACAAGCGCTTTTCTTTCATGCCTTTTAGCTAGGCATGATGATTTCAATAATGCTCGCATAAAAGTAAAGAATTAAAACATGAAAAAGAGCATCATGAATCACATGGCAAGCACATTTAAATCTAACCCACTTCCTTTGCATAGGGATTTTGTGAGCAAATAATTCATGGGAACAAGAATCATCTAGCATAGGAAGGCAATAAGGCAATACTTCAAAACTTTCAACACACTGAGAGGAAACTTGATAGTATTGAGATATGAAAAATCATATGTTCCTCTCTCATAATAATTTTCAGTAGCATCATGAATGAATTAAACAATATAACTATCACATAAAGCACTCTTTCATGATGCGTAAGCATAGAAATGTGGTTACTCTCCACATAAGAAAATTTCTTCTCATTCATAATAGTGGGAGCAAACTCAACAAAATAACTATCATGTGATTGAAAATTAAAATCATGATGACAAGTTTCATGGTTATCATTATTCAATATAGCATACATGTCATCACCATAATTATCATAGATAGCAACCTTGTTCTCATAGTCAATTGAAGCCTCATCTAAAATGGTGGATTCATCATTAAATAAAGTCATGATCTCTCCGAATCCACTTTCATCATTATAATCATCATAAATAGGAGGCATGCAATCATTATAATAAATTTGCACATCAAATCTTGGGGGACTAAAAATATCATCTTTATCAAATGTAGCATCCCCAACCTTATGGATTTGCATATCATTAGCATCATGGATATTCAAAGAGTTCTTACCAACAACATTGCAATCATGCTCATCATCCAAATATTTTGTGCCAAACAATTTATTGACTTCTTCTTCTAACAACTGAGCACAATTTTCCGAACCATCATTTTCACGAAAGACATTATAAAGACGAATAATATGATGCAACCTCAATTCCATTTTTTTGTAGCTTTCTTTTTACAAACCAAACTAGTGATGAAACAAGAAACTAGAAGATTCAATTGCAAGAACTAAAGATATACCTTCAAACACTCACCTCATCGGCAAAGGCACCAGAAAAGAGCTTGATGTCTACTATGCAACTTGTTCTTGTAGACTTGTGTTGGGCCTCCAAGCACAGAGTTTTGTAGGATAGTAGCAATTTTCCCTCAAGTGGATGACCTAAGGTTTATCAATCCGTGGGAGGTGTAGGATGAAGATGGTCTCTCTCAAAAAACCCTGCAACTGAATAATAAAAACTCTCTAGTGTCCCCAACACAACAAATATAATGATAATTTGTATAGGTGCAGTAGTTCGGCGAAGAGATGGTGATACAAGTGTAGTAATGATAGTAGATATTTATTTTTGTAATAGGAACAATTGAAAAACAGCAAGGTAGCAATTGATAAAATGGAGCACAAATGGCATGGCAATGCTTGAAAATGAGTCCTAGGGTCCGTACTTTCGCTAGTGCAATCTCCGAACAATGCTAATATAATTGGATCACATAACCACCCCTCAAAGTGGGATGAAGAATCACTCCAAAGTTCCTATCTAGCGGAGAACATAAGAAGAAATTATTTGTAGGGTACGCAACCACCTCGAAACTATTCTTTCCGATCGATCTATCTAGGAGTTCGTACAGAAATAACACCAAATAATTTCAGATTCATAATACTCGATCCAACACAAAGAACCTCAAAAAGTGCCCGAAGATTCTACCGGAGAAACAAAGACAAGAATGTGCATCAACCCCTATGCGTAGATTACCCCAATGTCACCTCGGGAATCCGCGAGTTGAGTGCTAAAACATATATCAAGTGAATCAATACGATACTTCATTGTCACCACGAGTATTCATATGCAAGACATATATCAAGTGCTCTCAAATCCATAAAAATATTCAATCCGATAAAACGAAATGTCAAAGGGAAAACTCGTGAGGGGAAAACACCATATGATCCGACAATATTAACAAAGCTCGTGATACATCAAGATCGTGACATCTCAAGAACACGAGAGAGAGAGAGAGAGAGAGATTAAACACATAACTACTGGTACGAACCCTCAGCCCCGAGGGTGGACTACTCCCTCCTCATCATGGCGGCCACCGGGATGATGAAGATGGCCATCGGTGATGATTCCCCCCTCCGGCGGAGTGCCAGAAGGGGGTCTAGATTGGTTTTCGGTGGCTGCAGAGGCCTGCGGCGGCGGAACTTCTGATCTAGGTTAACCCCAAGGGTTTTTTGGAATATTTGGGAATTTATAGGGTAAAGAAGGGGTACGGAAGGCCACCGATTTGGGCACAACCCACCAGGGCGCACCTGGGCCCCCAGGCGTGCCCTGGTAGGTTGTGCCCCCCTTGGGGCACGCCCAGGTGCTGCTCTGGCCCATTGGAAGTGTTCTGGACAATAAAAAATCCACAAAAAGTTTCATGGTGTTTGGACTCCGATTGATATTTATTTCCTGCAATGTAAAAAACAAGCCAAAAACAACAACTAGCACTAGGCACTGGGTCAATTGGTTAGTCCCAAAAAATGATATAAAGTTGCTATAAAATGATTGTAAAACATCCAAGAATGATAATATAATTGCATGAATACTTCATAAATTATACATACGTTGGAGATGTATCATGACTCCAAAGAGAGGGTCTCTGTCTTTGAAAGGCTAGACTAGCCCAATGCTCCACCTACTAGGTTTTTCCCTGGAAATTTGTCTCAGGACTCTGTTAAATATCCGCGATGCCTGGATTACGGTCATTTTCGTCCCCAATGTCACAACTAAATACGATGCCATTGTTGCAATCTTTAGGGACATATCTGCAGAGATTGTGATTTTTACCATGGTCCATTTGCTCCTCAGAGAATTTGGGTACCCAAAAACTCTGTCTCTCATATTGAACAAGAAGTGCCAAAGAATCCCAGACACAAAGAGGTTGGGATTGTGACCCTTGTTTCTTTACTAGAAAATTATCCTTCACTGCTTTCAACTCTTGGAATTGCAAATACTGCCCCTACTTCTGATACATTTGATCTCAACCAACCGGTAGATGGTAATGCCATTATTATGCTGCAAAATATAGTAAATACCGATACACTACTGATTCATTTATTGGTTTTAGATGGTAATGATCGCATGCAAACGGAATGGATTGATTTGTCTACGGGTTATGGTAGTAAATCACTGCTACCACCCACCGCCAGTAAAGACAAGGAAGCCAAGGAGTCCCCTGACCTGAGCCTTTTTCCCCTTGTCACTCAATCTTCCTCTGCTCTGCCTTCCACTTCGTCACCCTCCCTCGCGCCCTACTCGCTGGGGATTGGCAGGAGTGCCAGCTTGATCCTCTCATGGCCAACTTCCCAGTTGATGTTGCGTAGTTCCTGCCAGAACATTATGATGAGGTGGTGGCTCCAGGGCGCCGACAATAGTGTTGCTACCACATCAGCGAGCATGTTCCGATGCAGCAGAAAGATGTCTCCATCGCCACCGCCACCTGGCACACCTTTTGCTCTGGTTAGGAATTCCCTGAGAAGTTTCATTGAGAACCACCTTCGATTCAACTTGGAGATGATTCAGAAGTGCCCACTAGGTGATGCATTTGTTCAAGTAGATTCTAGTACATTTCCTTTGTGAAAACATAACGAGGGGATCCATAGTAGGAGCTTTACTTATAACCAAGTATGTTGGCTTGCTTTTCTCGCTTTTCCTGTTGACCTTTGGGAATTGAAGCACATCAGGGGGCTGTGGAAGATTTTGCTTTCCTATAGTGCAATGGGATAAGGTTGCTAGTGATTTCTCCAGAGTAGTAATCAAGGCTATGGTGGCTGATATTGCTCTTATACCTCGAAGTTGTGTTGTCTCTGCTGGTAACAAGCATCAAGCTGAATCTTGGTATGTTCCCATTGTTATTCTTGATCACAGTTTGTTGGGGGGATTTCCTGCTGACGAGGACCAGACGCCCTAATGGTGGGGATCCTCACCCTTTGCCGGATTCTATGCCACAAGCATGCTCCTGGAAACAATGATTTTTGTCCTACGTCAGGGCCTCAATAGCAAAACCTTGCAAATATGCCTCAATCTCATCAGCTTAATCATGCAGGGTAGAATCTCAATCATACACTACAAAAAAAGACACATCAGTGACATTTTGGGCCAAACGAATTTTTTTCTGTCATGCTTATGACACTTCTATGACGATAATTGTGACAAACCCCGGTATCATCAAAGATGTGTGGGGATCCTACTTCTATGACAAAAAATCATGACAGAAAATGGACTTTTCGTCCTGGGCGGGCCGGAGATGGAGCTGCATGACATTCTTTGGGCCGTCCATGACGGGAAAAATTGTGGTAGAAGCGAGGGCAAGGAAAATATTGGGGAGTTCCCGGTGACGGTGGGTGGTCGGGGCCAAGCGATGCACGAAGTTTTGCACATATCACTCATACACGTACGCGTGTGTGCGAGGCGTTGGGCTCTAACTGAACCCGAGCAATTGCACTAGCTACGTTATTGAACCCCAATTGGTCCCTTACTGTTAACTGAACCCGAGTGATTCCTTCGCTACTGTTGTTAACTAAAGCCGATCGAAGCTGCCTCTTGATGAACAGCTCTCGGTGGGGGTTGGTTGAACAGTTCCCGGTGGGGGTAAGACGAACAAGATCCCATGGTAGTAGAGGCCATTGCCACTGGATGAACAGGACCCCGATCGAGGAGGCGTGGGGGTGGATGAAAAGTAGCCGGTGGAGGGACCCCGTACGTGGAGGGCTGGTTGAACAGGACCCCGTGGAGGGCTGGTTGAACAGTAGCTGGTGGAGGCTGGATGAACAGGACCCCGTGGAGAGCTGGATGAACAGGACCCTGTGGATGAACAGTGGCTGGTGGAGGCTGGAGGAAGTCGACGATGGATGAACAGTAGTAGGTGGAGACTGGAGGAAGTCGACGGTGGATGAACGTTAGCCCGTGGAGTCCTGTTTTGCGGTACACCACACCCCTCCCGATCAACAGGACCCTGTTTCGACCGTAGGCGTTCCAACACTAGTCCGTTCCCTCTGTTTTGCGGTATGCCACACCCCTCCTGATCAACAGGACCCCGTTTCGACCGTACACGGTCGAACACAAGTCTATTTCCTCCGTTTTGTGGTATGCCAGACCCTTCCTGATGAACAGGACCCCGTTTCGACCGTACGCGGTCGAACAGAAGGCCCATTTCCTCCGTTCTGCGGTACGCCAGACCTCGTTTCGACTGTTCCGTCCAAGCCGGTTGGCTCCCGATGAACATGACGTAATTCGTTGCCTCCCGATGAACACGATGCATTCCGTTGCCTCCCCATGAACATGACGCAGTTTCTCCATTTCGACCTAGCCTGTTGGCTTCCGATGAACAGGATTAGTCGCAGTACACGTTAGAGACCCCGCCCGTATGTACGTACGTAACCGTATTTACTATCTTGCAGCAAGGCTATATGTACGTGTACACAATATAGACGGGACTGCATGATATGCTAGGTCGGCGCCCCTACTTCAACACGTGTCGCTCCTTACTCGGCCACGGTACATCGCTGCAGAGACACTGATCGACCGCTATGTATGTACACATTTGCGGCCAGACAGATAATGCTACCTTCGCTTCAACCTAGTGGGTCCAAGCTGTCAGGGGGTAAGAAGGCAGTTCCTTCCGTGCAAAGATAAAGCCGGTGGGTCCTAGTTGTCAGGGGGAACATTTTGTTTGCGAAATAAAGAGGCCCTTCTGGTAGGTCCGAGGTGTCAGGTGGAGGAATCATTATTTTGCACATAATAAGGAGGCACTTCCTTGCGTGCGGCCACGGACCCAACTGTCAGCCTCTCCACTTACAGTCCTCTTCTGATGGTTGTCGTTCATTGACCGCGTTGATGGCACCGTATCGCCCAAGAGCACCAAGGTGGTGGACAACAGCGCGACCTAGGAAGGGAATGACCCGGAGCCGGGGAATACGCAGCAGTGGTGCCCACGCGGAGGGGAGTATGAGGGTTGACTACTATGGCTGCGGTTTGAGGCCGCCATCTCCGAAGAATAACAGGGGGTGTGGGTGAGTAGAGGGAAGGCCTGGCCAGAAGTAGTATGGTTGGGCGGTGAGGCCTGCCGACCACGAGAGGCTGGAGCAGGCAGTACGGCGGGCGCAGGTTTGGGCGGTTGGAGTAACAAGACCAGAGGTTGAAGATGCAGTTGGCCGTTGGATTAACATCCAATGGTCAGTGCAGCTAGAATCGTTTATTGACTAAGTTGACAAAGCCCTGCGTACGCGTTAAATTAGTAGGCCCACAAGTCATCCTCCAAATCTGGTGGGTCCCAGCTACACTACTGCAGGATGCTGCTAACGCGACACTACGGTTAGAGACCCTTCGATGAAACTGTGTGCGATGCCATTATCGTAAACGGTGGTGTAAAAAAACAATCAAAAAAGGCACAAAACATTTGCGATGACGGATGCATCAAACACGGTTCAGATTTTAGTTGCCTGTGCGATTCAAGGCATACAGTTCAGTTCAATTAACCGTTTTCATGAGGAGGAACAAAAGAAACGGGCAGCCAAATGAAGGTGTGTGGCATGTATGGCATACCATTTACTCGGATGAACTGTTTGTGATTAGGCAACAGAAAAGAAATGGTCAGCCAGATCAATGTGTGTGCGATGTACATCATACAGTTCACTTAGATGAACTGTTTGCGATTAGGCAACACAAAAGAAACGGTCAGCCATATCAAGGTGTGTGCGATGTACGACATGCGGCTCACCCAGATGAACTGTTTGCGTTGAGACAAGAGAATAGAAACGGTTCAATATAACAAATACCATAAATATTGCAAGGTTCAAATTCAAAGATTACAACGCCCAAAATCAAACATTGCAAGCTGCGTCATTTCTAAAAAGGGATCAGCCGCTGACAAGTCATGTATGGGTTTGACGCAATAACTTCCAATTGCTTGGCCATATGCTCTTCCAATACAAAGTTTGGCATTTTTGGAGGCACTTCCATTCCACAGTACCTGCCTGCTCTGATAATCATACCATTGATCTTTCCTAATTAAATGTGTGTTCAACCTCAGTACCCTCAGCACCTTTGCTCTGGTAAGAAAGAACCTGGCGAGTGTAATCTCCGGTAAGGTCCCTCGGTAGAAGTTCAAAGTAATATTTGAGAGATCCAGATCCAGGCAGTCGATGTGATTGTCGTTATAAACATTATCTTTCGGGGCTCAGGGACGGCTGTTGGGGATCGTAGCAGAATTTTAAAATTTTCTATGCATCACCAAGATCCATCTATGAAGTCTACTAGCAACGAGAGGGAAGGAGGGCATCTACATACCCTTGTAGATCGCGAGCGGAAGCGTTCAAGTGAACGGGGTTGATGGAGTCGTACTCGTCGTGATCCAAATCACCGATGACCGAGTGCCGAACGGACGACACCTCCGCGTTCAACACAAGTACGGAGCAGCGACGTCTCCTCCTTCTTGATCCAGCAAGGGGGAAGGAGAGGTTGATGGAGATCCAGCAGCACGACGGCGTGGTGGTGGAAGCAGCGGGGATCCCGGCAGGGCTTCGCCAAGCGCAAGCAGGAGGGAGAGGTGTCACGGGAGGGAGAGAGAGGCGCCAGGGGCTAGGGTATAGCAGCCCTCCCTCCGCCCCCCTTTATATAGGCCCCCTGGGGGGGGGGCGGCGGCCCTGGGATCCCATCTATGGGGGGGCCGCGGCCAAGGGGGGGAAACCTCCCCCCAAGTCAGGTGGGGCGCCCCCCACCCCCATGGTTTCCAACCCTAGGCGCAGGGGGAGTCCCATGGGGGGCGCACCAGCCCACCAGGGGCTGGTTCCCCTCCCACTTCAGCCCATGGGGCCCTCCGGGATAGGTGGCCCCACCCGGTGGACCCCCGGGACCCTTCCGGTGGTCCCGGTACAATACCGATAACCCCCGAAACTTTCCCGGTGGCCAAAACTGGACTTCCTATATATAATTCATCACCTCCGGACCATTCCGGAACTCCTCGTGACGTCCGGGATCTCATCCGGGACTCCGAACAACTTTCGGGTTTCCGCATACTAATATCTCTACAACCCTAGCGTCACCGAACCTTAAGTATGTAGACCCTACGGGTTCAGGAGACATGCAGACATGACCGAGACGCCTCTCCGGTCAATAACCAACAGCGGGATCTGGATACCCATGTTGGCTCCCACATGTTCCACGATAATATCATCGGATGAACTACGATGTCGAGGATTCAATCAATCCCGTATACAATTCCCTTTGTCAATCGGTACGTTACTTGCCCGAGATTCGATCGTCGGTATCCCAATACCTTGTTCAATCTCGTTACCGGCAAGTCACTTTACTCGTACCGTCATGCATGATCCCGTGGCTAACTCCTTAGTCACATTGAGCTCATTATGATGATGCATTACCGAGTGGGCCCAGAGATACCTCTCCGTCATACGGAGTGACAAATCCTAGTCTCGATCCGTGCCAACCCAACAGACACTTTCAGAGATACCTGTAGTGTACCTTTATAGTCACCCAGTTACGTTGTGACGTTTAGCACACCCAAAGCACTCCTACGGCATCCTGGAGTTGCACGATCTCATGGTCTAAGGAAATGACACTTGACATTGAAAAAGCTCTAGCAAACGAACTACACGATCTTTGTGCTATGCTTAGGATTGGGTCTTGTCCATCACATCATTCTCCTAATGATGTGATCCCGTTATCAATGACATCCAATGTCCATAGTCAGGAAACCATGACTATCTGTTGATCAACGAGCTAGTCAACTAGAGGCTTACTAGGGACACGTTGTGGTCTATGTATTCACACATGTATTATGATTTCCGGATAACACAATTATAGCATGAACAATAGACAATTATCATGAACAAGGAAATATAATAATAACCATTTTATTATTGCCTCTAGGGCATATTTCCAACAGTCTCCCACTTGCACTAGAGTCAATAGTCTAGTTACATTGTGATGAATCGAACACCCATAGAGTTCTGGTGTTGATCATGTTTTGCTCTAGGGAGAGGTTTAGTCAACGGATCTGCTACATTCAGGTCCGTATGTACTTTACAAATATCTATGTCTCCATTTTGAACACTTTCACAAATGGAGTTGAAGCGACGCTTGATATGCCTAGTCTTCCTGTGAAACCTGGGCTCCTTGGCAAGGGCAATAGCTCCAGTGTTGTCACAGAAGAGAGTCATCGGGCCCGACGCATTGGGAATCACCCCTAGGTCGGTAATGAACTCCTTCATCCAGATTGCTTCTTGCGCTGCCTCTGAGGCCGCCATGTACTCCGCTTCACATGTAGATCCCGCCACGACGCTTTGCTTGCAACTGCACCAGCTTACTGCCCCTCCATTCAAAATATACACGTATCCGGTTTGTGACTTAGAGTCATCCAGATCTGTGTCGAAGCTAGCATCGACGTAACCCTTTACGACGAGCTCTTCGTCACCTCCAAAAACGAGAAACATATCCTTAGTCCTGTTCAGGTACTTCAGGATATTCTTGACCGCTGTCCAGTGTTCCATGCCGGGATTACTTTGGTACGTTCCTACAAAACTTACGGCAAGGTTTACATCAGGTCTGGTACACAGCATGGCATACATAATAGACCCTATGGCTGAGGCATAGGGGATGACACTCATCTTTTCTCTATCTTCTGCCGTGGTCGGGCATTGAGCCGTGCTCAATTGCACACCTTGCAATACAGGCAAGAACCCCTTCTTGGACTGATCCATATTGAACTTCTTCAATATCTTGTCAAGGTACGTACTCTGTGAAAGACCAATGAGGCGTCTTGATCTATCTCTATAGATCTTGATGCCTAATATATAAGAAGCTTCTCCAAGGTCCTTCATTGAAAAACACTTATTCAAGTAGGCCTTTATACTTTCCAAGAATTCTATATCATTTCCCATCAATAGTATGTCATCCACATATAATAAGAGAAATGCTATAGAGCTCCCACTCACTTTCTTGTAAACACAGGCTTCTCCATAAGTCTGTGTAAACCCAAACGCTTTGATCATCTCATCAAATCGAATGTTCCAACTCTGAGATGCTTGCACCAGCCCATAGATGGAGCGTTGGAGCATGCATACCTTGTTAGCATTCTTAGGATCGACAAAACCTTCCGGCTGCATCATATACAATTCTTCCTTAAGAAAGCCGTGAAGGAATGCCGTTTTGACGTCCATTTGCCATATCTCATAATCATAGAATGCGGCAATTGCTAACATGATTCGGACGGACTTCAGCTTCGCTATGGGTGAGAAAGTCTCATCGTAGTCAACCCCTTGAACTTGTCGATAACCCTTAGTGACAAGTCGAGCCTTATAGATGGTCACGTTACCATATGCGTCTGTCTTCTTCTTAAAGATCCATTTATTTTCTATGGCTCGCCGATCATCGGCAAGCAGTCAAAGTCCATACTTCGTTTTCATACATGGATCCTATCTCGGATTGCATGGCTTCAAGCCATTTGTTGGAATCCAGGCCCGCCATCGCTTGTTCATAGTTCGAAGGTTCACCGTTGTCTAACAACATGATTTCCAGGACAGGGTTGTCGTACCACTCTGGTGCGGAACGTGTCCTTGTGGACCTACGAAGTTCAGCAGTAACTTGATCCGAAGCTTCATGATCATCATCATCAACTTCCTCCCCAGTCGGTGTAGTCACCACAGGAACATCTTCCCGCGCTGTGCTACTTTCCGGTTCGGAAGGGGTGACTATCACCTCATCAAGTTCCACTTTCCTCCCACTAATTTCTTTCGAGAGAAACTCTTTCTCCAGAAAGGACCCATTCTTGGCAACAAAGATTTTGCCTTCGGATCTGAGGTAGAAGGTATACCCAATGGTTTCCTTAGGGTATCCTATGAAGACGCATTTTTCCGACTTGGGTTCGAGCTTTTCAGGTTGAAGTTTCTTGACATAAGCATCGCATCCCCAAACTTTTAGAAACGACAGCTTAGGTTTCTTCCCAAACCATAATTCATACGGTGTCATCTCAACGGATTTCGACGGAGCCCTATTTAAACTGAATGCGGCAGTCTCTAAAGCATAGCCCCAAAATGAGAGCGGTAGATCGGTAAGAGACATCATAGATCGCACCATATCCAGTAGAGTGCGATTACGACGTTCGGACACACCATTTCGCTGAGGTGTTCCAGGTGGCGTGAGTTGTGAAACTATTCCACATTTCCTTAAGTGTGTGCCAAATTCATGACTTAAATATTCCCCTCCACGATCTGATCGTAGGAACTTTATTTTTCTGTCACGTTGATTCTCATCCTCACTCTGAAATTCCTTGAACTTTTCAAAGGTTTCAGACTTGTGTTTCATTAGGTAGACATACCCATATCTACTTAAGTCATCAGTGAGAGTGAGAACATAACGATAGCCACGGCGAGCCTCAACACTCATTGGACCGCACACATCGGTATGTATGATTTCCAATAAGTTGGTTGCTCGCTCCATTGTTCCGGAGAACGGAGTCTTGGTCATCTTACCCATGAGGCATGGTTCGCACGTGTCAAATGATTCGTAATCAAGAGACTCCAAAAGTCCATCTGCATGGAGCTTCTTCATGCGTTTGACACCAATGTGACCAAGGCGGCAGTGCCACAAGTATGTGGGACTATCGTTATCAACTTTACATCTTTTGGTATTCACACTATGAATATGTGTAACATCACGTTCGAGATTCATTAAGAATAAACCATTGACCAGCGGGGCATGACCATAAAACATATCTCTCATATAAATAGAACAACCATTATTCTCGGATTTAAATGAGTAGCCATCTCGAATTAAACGAGATCCTGATAAAATGTTCATGCTCAAAGCTGGCACTAAATAACAATTATTGAGGTTTAAAACTAATCCCGTAGGTAAATGTAGAGGCAGCGTGCCGACGGCGATCACATCGACCTTGGAACCGTTCCCGACGCGCATCGTCACCTCGTCCTTCGCCAGTCTCCGCTTATTCCGCAGCTCCTGTTTTGAGTTACAAATATGAGCAACCGCACCGGTATCAAATACCCAGGAGCTACTACGAGTACTGGTAAGGTACACATAAATTACATGTATATCACATATACCTTTGGTGTTGCCGGCCTTCTTGTCCGCTAAGTATTTGGGGCAGTTCCGCTTCCAGTGACCACTTCCCTTGCAATAAAAGCACTCAGTCTCAGGTTTGGGTCCATTCTTTGACTTCTTCCCGGCAACTGGCTTACCGGGCGCGGCAACTCCCTTGCCGTCCTTCTTGAAGTTCTTCTTACCCTTGCCTTTCTTGAAATTAGTGGTTTTATTCACCATCAACACTTGATGTTCCTTTTTGATCTCCACCTCCGCTGATTTCAGCATTGAATATACCTCAGGGATGGTCTTTTCCATCCCCTGCATATTGAAGTTCATCACAAAGCTCTTGTAGCTCGGTGGAAGCGACTGAAGTATTCTGTCAATGACGGCGTCATCCGGGAGATTAACTCCCAGCTGAGACAAGCGGTTGTGTAACCCAGACATTTTGAGTATGTGCTCACTAACAGAACTATTTTCCTCCATTTTAAACCTGAAGAACTTGTCGGAGACTTCATATCTCTCGACCCGGGCATGAGCTTGGAAAACCATTTTCAGCTCTTCGAACATCTCATATGCTCCATGTTTCTCAAAACGTTTTTGGAGCCCTGGTTCTAAACTGTAAAGCATGCCGCACTGAACGAGGGAGTAATCATCAGCACGTGATTGCCAAGCGTTCATAACGTCTTGGTTCTCTGGGATGGGTGCTTCACCTAGCGGTGCTTCTAGGACATAATCTTTCTTGGCAGCTATGAGGATGATCCTCAGGTTCCGGACCCAGTCCGTATAGTTGCTGCCATCATCTTTCAGCTTGGTTTTCTCTAGGAACGCGTTGAAGTTGAGGGCAACGTGGACCATTTGATCTACAAGACATATTGTAAAGATCTTAGACTAAGTTCATGATAATTAAGTTCATCTAATCAAATTATTCAATGAACTCCCACTCAGATAGACATCCCTCTAGTCATCTAAGTGAAACATGATCCGAGTCAACTAGGCCATGTCCGATCATCACGTGAGACGGACTAGTCAAGATCGGTGAACATCTCCATGTTGATCGTATCTTCTATACGACTCATGCTCGACCTTTCGGTCTTCCGTGTTCCGAGGCCATGTCTGTACATGCTAGGCTCGTCAAGTCAACCTAAGTGTATTGCGTGTGTTCCGAGGCCATGTCTGTACATGCTAGGCTCGTCAACACCCGTTGTATGAGAACGTTAGAATCTATCACACCCGATCATCACGTGGTGCTTCGAAACAACGAACCTTCGCAACGGTGCACAGTTAGGGTGAACACTTTCTTGAAATTATTATAAGGGATCATCTTACTTACTACCGTCGTTCTAAGCAAATAAGATGTAAAACATGATAAACATCACATGCAATCAAATAGTGACATGATATGGCCAATATCATTTTGCTCCTTTGATCTCCATCTTCGGGGCGCCAAGATCATCTTCGTCACCGGCATGACACCATGATCTCCATCATCGTGTCTTCATGAAGTTGTCACGCCAACGATTACTTCTACTTCTATGGCTAACGCGTTTAGCAATAAAGTAAAGTAATTTACATGGCGTTATTCAATGACATGCAGGTCATACAAAAAATAAAGACAACTCCTATGGCTCCTGCCGGTTGTCATACTCATCGACATGCAAGTCGTGATTCCTATTACAAGAATATGATCAATCTCATACATCACATATATCTCATTCATCACATCCTTTTTGGCCATATCACATCACAAGGCACATGCTGCAAAAACAAGTTAGACGGCCTCTAATTGTTGTTGCAAGTTTTACGTGGCTTCTATAGGTTTCTAGCAAGAACGTTTCTTACCTACGTAAAACCACAACGTGATATGCCAATTTCTATTTACCCTTCATAAGGACCCTTTTCATCGAATCCGTTCTGACTAAAGTGGGAGAGACAGACACCTGCTAGCCACCTTATGCAACTAGTGCATGTCAGTCGGTGGAACCTGTCTCACGTAAGCGTACGTGTAAGGTCGGTCCGGGCCGCTTCATCCCACAATACCGCCGAAACAAGATAAGACTCGTAGTGGCAAGAAAAATTGACAACATCTACGCCCACAACTGCTTTGTGTTCTACTCGTGCATAGTAACTACGCATAGGCCTGGCTCATGATGCCACTGTTGGGGATCGTAGCAGAATTTTAAAATTTTCTACGCATCACCAAGATCCATCTATGAAGTCTACTAGCTACGAGAGGGAAGGAGTGCATCTACATACCCTTGTAGATCGCGAGCGGAAGCGTTCAAGTGAACGGGGTTGATGGAGTCGTACTCGTCGTGATCCAAATCACCGATGACCGACTGCCGAACGGACGGCACCTCCGCGTTCAACACACGTACGGAGCAGCGATGTCTCCTCCTTCTTGATCCAGCAAGGGGGAGGGAGAGGTTGATGGAGATCCAGCAGCACGACGGCGTGGTGGTGGAAGTAGCGGGGATCCCGGCAGGGCTTCGCCAAGCGCAAGCGGAAGGGAGAGGTGTCACGGGAGGGAGAGGGAGGCGCCAGGGGCTAGGGTACAGCAGCCCTCCCTCCCTCCCTTTATATAGGCCCCCTGGGGGG
>NC_057811.1:284412580-284425687 GCF_018294505.1 Triticum aestivum
TGAGCTGCCCAAGGTGATTTTCTTCTTTGCCGATCTCGATTGTGGTTTTTCATCTAAGTATGTGGTGATGAATAATGCAAAAATTTATTAGCTTCGATGCCATGCTATACATAGTGGTTTAAATAACTTGTGTTTCTTATGCTGGAAAGTAATTCAAAATGTGTTTCTGTTTCAATTAGAGCCCTGATGCAGACAAGGATTGTGTGGTTGTACATGTCACTCGCTATGAGGCGGATGACCTGAATATACGCACTGGGAAAACAGAGTTTTTAGGCTGTTGGATCCTGGAAGCCATTTGCGCTTATACCAATGAAGAGTTGTATTCCAGCCTCACTGTTGTCAGGCGTGTTGTCCAGGGTGTACTGAAGCACAAGAAGTTCAAAGCTACTCCTTTGTTTGTGAGGCATACTGTTCTTGTCAAGCTTACGCAGGAAGATGACGTGGCATGCCTCCACAAACAAGTTTATGAGTGGCAAGGCCACAAGGTTTTCTTCATGAAGGTTAACAGGATTGAGCTGCTGCCGGACGTCCTCGATGATGTTCATGGGAAGGTCCGTCTTGTGTCCAGCCCAAATTAGATCGAGGCATGAAATACTTGCCCCAGCTAGTGTTTAATAGTAGTTTGGATTCTGTCTAATTATCCGAACCTTGCCTGTTATCGAGCCCTCTGGGGCTAGTACTCTGTTTGAATCCGTCTATGGGAACTGCTGCTACTTTTGTGTACCCGTGAATCATCGTAATTGTTGCCGAAACAGATGCGTCCTCACTAGTTTTATCATACGAGCAGTGTGTGTTTTGATGAAATAGAGTACTCGTTCGAGAACTGTGCGCCGACGTATACATAAGTACTTGTAAACACTGTTGGTGCTACCCCACTTGTAAGCAGTTGTGCAAAACACGGCACATTGGCTCAGCTCGCTTCAACACTAGGCTATCGACCAGCTAACAATCAACAATCTGCTGTCTGACATATAAGCAACTATGTATCTTGTTACAGTGGTTCATGCAGTTAACTGAGGCCAAAATGTAAATTCCAAACGTTCACACGCTAGTCCAGCATTCATGTGGAACACTCACATTAAACTCAGCTTCATAAAAAACTTGAAAAGCATAAGTTAAGCAATTTTATACATCTCAATGGTTCATAGAACATGACAAACATATACTAGTTAATAGCAAAAGACAAAGTTGTGAGAAGGTTTACAAATCAGGAAAAAACAAGCAAGGCTTCTGTGAGCAAAGGGCCTCCCGGCAGGCTTAAATTTCCTGGAGTTCACTCTGGTTTTTTCTTGTTGCCACCATCCAGGGTTAGGTTCTCTCATTCCAGAATAACCAATTATAATTGTGTTCTCAGCTGGAATGCTGAACTGAACCATGCAGTGTACTGACCAGCTGAAAGTCTTGTGCATTCCACTAAATTTAAGCACCACTATCTGCTGAAATAAGCAGACCACAATGCCTCTTGTCTGGGCACCTATCCCAAAAACCTCCGTGCAGCCGTGCCAGCTTGTCCTCGGTCCATGGATGAACTGGAGGAAAGTGCATTCCGGACTAGGATGCAGATGTTTTCGCTCGTCCCTGCACTGCAATCAGGAAGTAAAACGTATGAATCAGCTTCTTTTAGATTGAGTTGGTCATTCTACCTAGTAACTACCAATGTAGGAATACCTGGAAGACGGGTGGTTAGACGACGGCAACGAGGGATAGCCATCTCATTTTGCGCAGTTCTACTAAAACTGAGGTGTGTGCTTTCGATTGCGCGGATAGAAACGATACGGAGACAGACATCCCGAAACGATATGGAGATAGACATCCCTATTTGCGCAAATACGAAATACGGTTATTTAAACAGTGACAGATATTTGCAGTGGCGTATGATTAACAGCAGCATCTATTGTGTTATAATTGGCACTAGATTGACAGTATGAAAGTGTCCTTAAGTAAGTAGCATCACATCACATCAACACTGCCACTAGATTAACATGCAGAACAATAGCATTAGTATTACTGTCATGAGAGTAGCACATGGTCAGTAAATGTGCAATCAAATCTGTGCAGTTCCACTGGGATGAAGCAATGTTAGCGGTGTGAGATTTAAGTGTAACTGCAAAAACACAATTAATGGGAAATAAAGCAAGACAGAAGCACTTTATAAAATGGTGGTGGCATTGCTTCAATTTATCGACGACACTAGACCATTACTTATAGTGACATTAGGTGGCATTGCTTAATGCTTCATGTGATTTTACATCAACGGTAGCGATATGGGCGTAGGGACAGTAGAGGCATAAAGTGGTGAGGCAGATGTGGTTGTCGAGAGCGGCAAACACTCAGGCAACATGTCTGCATTTGTCCCATTTTTTATCTCCTCGGCGACATTTTCCTATGTGAGCACAGGAAATCTGGACCATCTCATTCTCATTTGCGTTGTCCCCCAACACCCGTCACTTTCTTTCCTTTTTCAACCAAGAGATAGGTCCACTTCCCCCACCCTTCGCCATCCACCATGCTTTCTTCGTCTTTTGAACCAAGAGACCGGTTGGGTAGCCAGTATCTACTACTTTCCCCCGTTTCCTCTTAGAACCAAGTCCTAGATTCATGCTACAACTTTCCCACTTTCTTCCCTGTTTGAACCAACTCTTAGAGTCGACTGTATGAACTAGCTTTACCTCTAATAATAGTAAAAGTCTAGGTGGCTTTGGAACAGCGGACGAAAGTAGAAAAAGATCCACACGAAGCCAAGTGGGGAGCTGGGGCAGTAGAGCAAGGCAGGTTTCGAAGGAATATATACCTGAGGGTCGTCGGCATGTGGCAAAGACGGCGTCGGGAGGCCGCATCTTGGCCACAATACTGCAGGGAGGAAGAAGGGGTCGGAGGCCCTCCGGAGCCGGCGCTCTCTCAGAGAGAACGGCACGGCCGCCGATCGGGACGCGCGGGCAGCTGTTGGTCACCTCCCTCGCCGTTGACGGCATCGTGAACGATGCACCTACAGCCCTGCCCCGGTCGAGGTTGTCCGACCGGATTTGTGACCAGCCGTGAGCTGAGAGAGAGTGTGGCCACCTATGTCTTGCTTAGATCTGGTGAGCATGAGAGACTGAACGAGAGGAACCCTTGTAAAGAAAGCGCTAAGGCTCCTGGTTATATATGTAGTGGAGTGATTTTGTTGTACTAGCTTCAAAAAAATGCGCTCCTACGTGTACCCGTGAGTGGGTGTGAGAGAACTAGTGCGTGCGCGCACCGCTTCTCTTCGTGAGAGTACAGTATACTATGCCCAAAGAACGTTCGCCACAAGAGTAATAGTATAAGTGTGTGACGTGTGAGCTAAAATAAAATGTGCGCGACGTCTTTTGTTTTTTAGAAGTTCTGAGGGTAGGGTGTGAAGAGCACATATGTGTGTGACGTCTACCTGCAGAAAGACGGTGGGTGCGAGAGGACTCGGGAGGGTGCGTGTGCGTGAGAGAGAGGGGGCACGTATCAATGCAATGCATGTGTCCGTAAATCATTATCCGACAAATGTTCGCCACAAGCCTTTTTCTAACGAACGCCGTAAGAACCGTTAGACCGGTATCCGAAAGTGTCAGTTTTGCCATGTCATTTAACAGAACAGCCACTCCTCCTACACACAAATCTTCCACGTGAGTGTTAGCAACTGCCGTATGCTCCCTCCGTTCCAAAATGCAGTGCATATAGCTTTATTGAAAATTCGAACCTCGCAAACTTTTACCGAGTTTTCGGGTACCAAATTGCACATGTAGAATACACTGTATATATCATTTCATTCATCTTCGAGAGGTAACTATAAAGATGGGGGAGGAGTCTACAAAGAAAGACCATCGTATCACCTGCAGCAATTTCAACCATCCTTTGGTGTGGAGGAATATCATAGGAACTCTATATGATATGATTTTTATAGGATTTTTCCTTTAGAGCCAATTGGTTCATAGGAATAGATTCATATACTCCACATTCCAAAGGAAATAAACATGATATCATTTCTATAGCTTTAGAGCCACTTGGTTCATATGAATGGATTCCTATACTCCCATAATTTCAAAGGAAAATAAACATTAGCGTATATTCAATAGAAAAGTTCCTATGATATGAACCAAATTACATCTCTTTTCTAATCCCTCCTCATAGGAATTGAGATACATGTCATCTCTAGATTCAATAGAAAATTTCATATGATGTCAACCAAATGACATCTCTTTTCCAATCCCTACTCATAGGAATTGAGATACTCCATGTCATCTCTTTCCCTACAACTTCCATGTATACATCTTATATTCCTAAATAGTTAGTACAACCCACTAGTAGCTTTTTTCCAAGACATGCAACTATGGCACAAGAACTATATAGTGTGCGAATAACTTGAAAGATGGTCGCTGGATGAAGCTAATCCGACAGTGCAAAGATGGCAAATTCGAGCACTACTGGTCATTGGATCTCATCAACATTCCACCAGATCTACCACATGTACAATTTAGAAGACTCCATGGTTGAACTTAAGCATAATGCACAAACCTCAAAACACATGCACTTCTCCTTTGTTCTAGAATCTTCCGTATCATAATTGATTTTTTTCTTCTAAATGAAATGCCATTATTTGTTTTTTACTTTATGCTTTACAATGCACAACCCCATGAATCTTAATGCTTTTATGAAACTAATTGATTTTGAATGAGATGAACTATAAGAACTAAATGAACATCTACATCATGCATATATGACTCAAAGGTTTACATGCTATAGTGTGTATTTATTCATAATTTGTTTCGAAATCTCATGCGTTCAATGCATGTGTACCTTACTAGTTTTGAGTAGAGTAGCAAATTTCACGCGGCCCCGGGTATATCAAAATGCAGGGCCCATGCATCATTGCCTTTCAGTCGAACCTACGTCCACAATTTTTTGTACGTACTATATCTCCACTGGTCCCCGAACCCAAAATGCTGCCTCGTTCCCCTAAAACCAAGCAGCCCACACATATTTAAGGCGTTGACTCGAACTCAATCCCTCTCCCGTTTACTATGACGTGGCCCCGCACGCCCTAGTAGTACTCCTACAAACCCTACCGCCGCACGCATCATCGGTTTTCTTCAAGAGGACGAGGGAGAAGCCGATTTGTAGTGGAGGCGCTTTTAAAAAAATGATCTGTAGTGGAGGCGCTTTAAAAAATGATCTGTAGTGGAGACCCCTACCCTAGGGTGCCCTAGATAGCTGCCGCACGCATCATTGGTTTTCTCTTTTCTTTATGCTCTTGCGCCCTAGAGTGAAATGATGGTTGCTTCGTCCGTCTAGCTTAATGCGGGAAAGGTGGGGCTTTGTGATTTGACCCCTCATCGCTCATTTTCTACTACTGCGGCGCTACGACCGGGGTGCCTCCAATTCCAACCGCTGCTCCGAACTGTAATTTGGTGCATCGCACATGGAACAAGACGGTGGATGAGCCACATGTCGGCCAAAGGGGTCCTATTAAGTGTGTCGCCATTTCGTGTGCGGACTGACCCTGCTTGAGTCGCTACGCGAACACAACAGGTGCAACCTACCACTTGGTTTTGCTCCTTGCTGGATCCCGACTATATTGATCTAAAAAGATACATACTGAACTACCCTCTCCGTCTCGTTTTTTTAGACGTCTCGGTTTATAGGGCATACACGTAGTTCTAGGTCATCCATTTGACTAACTAAATCTGAGTTACTATGTCACAAAAAGTATATCATTGGATTATTAAGCGGATGTAGTTTCTAAACATATACTGTTCATCACATATATAGCCAGTTAAATTCTCAACCTAGAACGACGTGCATGCCATGTAAACCGATACGGAGGAAGTATAGTAGTAAAAATGAGGTGATTTTACCGAGCGATCGGCGGGGGAGCATGGCCTGTCATGCGGTCCCACGTGTCATGATGTACCAAGGCGATGAGCGTGTCCCTCTTGAGGCAGAAGCAATACTACGTGGTTTGAGATGATGGCGAACCGAAGTGTGAAATAATGGTTGCTTCGTCCGTCTGGGAAGGTGCGGCATTGTGATTTGACGTCTCATTGCTCATTACTACTACTACTGGGGCGGTACGACTGGGGTGCGTCCCCCTGCTGTTCTGCACTGTTATTTGGTGCTTGACACGTCGACCCGGTTGCTATATGTCCCACATGTCGGCGACAGGAAGTACAAAATTCATGAAAGCGAGCGTCGACGGAGGAGTACAAGACACGGCTTGGGTTTTTGCTGCTTCGCGCGATCCATCGATACAAACCCGGACTAAAAAAAGGCGAGGGCGGGTCTTTTCCCGCGTGGCAGGCAGGGGAGTTTGGCATAGTCTGTTCGAGGCAAGGAGGCAGGAAGGGAAACAAGCAAATAAAGGTTGAGCGACTTAGTTTTGGGAAAATCTGATTTTACGGAGTACGTACCCACTAGGATTTATAGGGCTCATCTACAAAACATTCGTTTTTCCGTTTTATAAGTCTCAATTCTACTACTAGTAGTAGTACCATCACATGTTGGATTTCGAGGTGCGTTAGATCACCCGATGCAAGCAGTGTCAAGAGAAAACTCACCAATGCATGTAGAAGTTCATGGAAATTTAGTGGTCATTCATGCATTCGTTCTAATTAATGCCTCGGTAAACATAACTTCTTGAGAAAAATGAGCGTACTAATTACTTGTGCAAACTAGGAGTACGAAATTAATTCGACCACTCACCGTCTACCTTGGTTGGAGAGATTTTGAAATTGAGCCATAAACTGGAAAGGAGGGAGTAGTAACTTTTGTCTCGATTACTATTTGTGGCCTTGTATAGATGCAAAATGTATTTTTTTTATAGTGGCCTTGTATAAGTAAATGGAGGGAGTACTAAAGGACATATATATTCCAAACAATATGATAATCTCTCTAACCAAGGTAGTAGGGACGAGGAGTAAACGGAGGGAGTACTAGTAAAATTTTCTCCTCGTCCTGCGAGCCACCGCGCGCGTGGGTGAGGGAGCGAGCGTAAGGCGTAGTAAGCAAGCTTCACCTCATCCTGCGAGCCACCGCGCCCGTGGGCAGGGGAGACGGCATACTAAGCAAGCTTCTCATCGTTCTACGAGTTGACGGGACACATCAAAAGTACTCCAGTGTATAGAGACTTGCCTCTAAGGTAGGCCCCACATGGTTTGCCTCTTTTTTAACATAACGCGTCAAGTCGCAAATTGTTTGTTCACCCGTGGTAGACGATCCTCCCTCCATCTAGTGGACAACCAGTACACGTGTCAAGTTACCACGTGGGCTGCCTTTTCGTACAGAAATGAGCTCCACCGTGTACCCGCGCGGGTGTGGTTGGGAAAGAGACAGGAGTACGTGCGCCGTGTGTGCACCTCTTCTCTACCTGCACGTCCCCCACCTACGTGGGTGTGTGTGAGAGGGACTATAGAGATACAAACCTAGACAGAAAGACCGCTACAAACATCAATGTTCTGCTTATCACAGATAAGATTGATTAATACCTGTAACAATCCATGTCCTTAACAAAGGGTGCATGCACGTATAGGTTGAGAGTGTGTCTTGCGTCGTGTGCTGTGTGCATGCAGGCGTGCGAGTGTTGCGTGCATGCAAGGGTACATTTCATTGTTGCATGCATGTGTGCGTACGTGCGTGTGTTCGTGAGTGCATGTGTACACGTCAGTGTTGCACGCTTGCATGCGTGCGTGTGTTCGTTATGTGTATGTGTCAGTGTTGCACGCCTACATGCGTGCGTGTCTTGCGTGCGTGCATGTGTACGTGCGGGGTGAGGCTACACGTTAGTCGACTGACTTTTTCATCTCTGGTCATTAGATTTTCCAGCCGTTGGATACGAAATCAAGGGCCTGTAGTTTATCATCAAACTCCACCCCCCTGAGCCGCCAGCCACCACCGGCCGAACCGCCGGCCCCCGCCGCCCGCGGCCGCCACGCCCGCCCCGAAACCACTCCTCACCGCCGGTCCGCCGCCGCACCGGCCATCCCTCTAGGCCCCCCCGCGCCGAGCTTTTTCTCCGGCGATCCCCACCCCACCGCCCAATCAACGCGCCCCCCACCGCCGGCGAATGCCAACCAGAGGTCTCACAACTTCGAGTACCCACCGACCACTAATTTATTACCATTTCTGTCCTTCATATACGCGCTGACGGGTGGGCCCTATGGTAATGTGCGCTGCTGAATGTGGACCGTTTGACTGGTCAATTGATCGTGTCATCAACAAATTACGAAGCTGTATGGTGAGCCAGTGACCGTATGATCACCCTAAAATGTATTTTATTAACATAGTACAGACTCAAACTAACATTTCTTTCTTTCATATACGGGCTGACAGGTGGGCCCCATGATTACGCGCCCCGATGGTGCAACACTAGTTGTGCCACGTGGAACGTTTGACTGGTCAATTGATTGTGTCATCAACAAAATACGGAGTTGTACGGGTGAGCCAGTGACCGTATAATCATGACATGTATTTTTTAACACGGTACAGACGCAAGGGCTCATATATACGCGCAAGCACTCACCGCTATAAGCGCACACACGCAGACCCTACCCCTATGAGCACCTTCGAGAGAGTGGGCCAGCATATGATCTTGAGATTTTACGAAGTCACCATAGGTGCCTCGTAGTCGAGTGGAATGTCTCCTCCCACCGAACGCACATCGCCGGAAAATACTGAAATTAACCCAGGATAAATGCGAGCACCGGGACTTAAACCCTGATGGGCTCGAGAAACCACTGTCCTCCTAACCATCCAACCACATGTTGGTTAGCACGACAAAATGTATGTGGTGACCGTGATGAGCTTATTCTAAAGTCTAGTGACCATATCGTGCTTTCGCTTCAAATACAATGACCGTAAGTGTCGTCAACAAAATACGGAGCACGCATCAAATGCAAAGTCCGTCAGTGTCATCAAGAATATACGGAGACGTATCGTGAGCTAGATACCGTATGATCACGACGAGAATGTATACGGTGACCGTAATGAGCATATTCTGAACACCAGTGACCGTATAGTGCTTTAGCTTGAAATACAGTGACCGTCATGCGTGAATGTGTCGTGCGCATGCATACTTTTAGAGGGCCGAGAGATAGTTTGTGTGCGTACGTGAAAGTGGTGTAGAAAGAGGGGATGTCCGGTGGAGACAAGGAGAGATATGCCCTTCGTTTCTCTTTCCCGTGACTAATATTTTAGGAGAATATCTAAACATTCACAATGCAGAACAGATATTTTTGGATGCACCATGCAATTAACTTTCATGTATAACATTGTACTATTGTATATGCTTATTTTCTTAGTGGCCGATTGCGTGTGTGGTGTGGTGGGCACATCATTTCTAGTTGTGGTGGGTCAACATGAGGACTCATGGGTCGGTTCCATCCTGCGCCACATAGGTTGGATCGAGACGCGTTATACGAAGACCCATGTGGAGGACTCGGCGTACAACACGAAGCTAGCTACCAGAGTCGCGGAGGACTCTATCGCCACTGGTGATAAGCCGACTATATATGATTTGTAACCCTAGGCCCCCAGTATGTATAGAAGCTTGGGGGCTAGTTCGTCGATAGTATACACACACGCACAATGCCTGGTATTCACGTGTACTTTGTACACACCCCTATCACTAATATACAGTACCATGAGTAGGCTTTTTCCTCAACTGCAAGGGTCCGAACTAGGGTAAAACTTTGCCTCGTATTACCATCCAGCCTAACAGTGAGGGATATCCTACCGAATGATATGATGGAATCATACCTGCCAACTACTAAGAGAGAGGTGTGTCTGGGGGGGGCAATGTGTGCGAGAGAGGCCTAAAGATAATGTGCGGGCGGGAGACACGTAGGCACATATGTGTGCGTATAGAGGGCTAGTAGAGACTGTGCGTGTGTATATATGCATGTGAGAGAAATAGTGTTTTCCAACTGAGATTAGTGAAAAGAGTGGTACATAATAGTCAGAAAGAGAGAGAGATACAGAGAGAGCATGTGCGTGAGACTCCCCAACACCCCGAGAGAGATTGTGAGCATGTGTGAAAGAGAAATGCCGATGCATATAAAGTGTGTGCACTTATGTGGTAGATAGAGAGATATATAGCGCGTTTGTGAGAACGGGCCGAGGCATAGTACATCTACATGTAAAAGGCGGTTCTACGCATTAAATTAAAATATAAATGGCATTATTAGTTTTGGATGAGATCATGAATTTTGCAAATTGTGTATGGACGAAAATCGGTCTATCCGACACCCATACTCTATTGAATTCTAGCATGTGCATGTGTTTATTTCATATTATCGATCCATAGAGTGAGAGCAGTTTGACATACAGGCAATGGATGCTTTTGTAATTCATATATAAACATTAATTAGTGCACTCCATGTTGTTAGTGTGAAGCACTTTATACATTTGTCACTTGCATGGATACATTCCAAATTGCTAGCTACGAAATAGAATACATGTCGAATTCAACATAAAGGGGGTTTCGAAGATTCGAATTCATAGGAAGTGTATTCATCTATTTGAACCCGAGATAATGGCATTTGTAAATCAGATGTAAAAGGGGGCATCAATCTTTGTTGTGCGTTTGAACATGCTATATATATTCATACGCATGTCTATTTTTTTTGCAACCAAGGAGATTATATCTCGAACCATGCATGAACTGAGGTAAGTTGCATATTTTTTAATATATACTCGTGTACAATGTATATTCAAATGTACCACCTCCATTCCAAAATAATCGTAGCTTTAGGATTTTTCAAGAGTAAAGATTTGTGAAGTTTGACAAATCCTGAATGTTCAATTCAAGAGAACCGAAAACGTTAATGCTTCTGCTCCCAAATATTGAACGAAGCGCCAAATAGGCCTCTGGTCACCCGAAACCGCGCGAGACTAATGTTTGGTGGTAGAAAATTACTGTCCTGACTCTGGCCCGTGTAGCCTATCGGCCCAATGTCCAAAGGTCTAAACCGGGGTAGGTTTGTAACTTCACCAAGAAGCCAGTCTCAACCACCTCCGAGAAGCATTCATACGTCGTGGGCGCCTAAACACCCATGCGCTCGGCTGAAATCTATCCCGCCCACATTTGGGACACCTGAGATTACTGTCCTACCCCAACCCGCAATATGTCCGAAATTTTAGATGGGGGCAAAGTTTGTAACTTTCCCCAAATTTCAAACAAGCGCGTCCCAAACCGAAACATTGTCCCCCCTTAGTTCCCCGCCTCCCTCCGTTTCCCCATTCATACTCCGTGGGCGCCAAAACGCCCTCTCCACCAGCCGCGAAACCCCAGCCTCCTCCGTCCTCCACCCCATAGCGCCCAATCCACCGCCGCCCTCCTCCATCACGCCGGAGCCGGTACCCCGACGTCGTCGGCCAACGCAACCGCAACCGCAACGCCCTCAAGGACTTAGCAGCTGAAGCCGAGGTAGAGCTGCCTCCACGATGCCGACGCCGATGTGCGCCATACTAGAACCAGTCCGACCACGCTGTCCTGTGCCTCACTGCTGCCACTCCACTGTCGCAACCGTCCACCGCACTGGAGCTGTTCCCACTACGTCGTCGTTCGCCCCCTCAGATCTGCTTCCCCGCCGCTGACAGACAGCCACCGCACCACACTCAACAACTTGGCCATGGGTTCGTCCAAGGCTGCACCGTCCTCCACAACTTCTCGTTTCCGGCGAACCACAAGAAGATCGTTGGAAAAACAGAAGGAGGACACAACACTGCCAACAGAAAGAGGTACTCCTCTTCCCTTATTCGTGCAAACCTTACGTCTCTGCTCACACCGTATTCATCCCACGAAAGAAACTAGTTGAGCGCTTCTTACTGCATCTTCTTCGTGATACTAAATGCACAAGGTTTCCTCCCTTTACTATTTCACCTTTGCTAGAGGTCAGTAGCCCCCCTGGATTTCAATTCAGGGTCAGTCAAACCGCAATTAAAAGAAGTAGCACCCGCTTAGGCGCGCGGAGCACCTAGTCCGCCTGTTCACCGGGGAAGGGGCGCATCAGTGTCTATCATAGGGGTGTGGGGCGTAGGAGCTGCTTGCGCCCGATCTGGAGGTCGGCGGGGCTTGAATGGATTGCCGGGGGGCGGTGCCAAGCACGGCGGTGCGGTGAGGTCGAGGGGAGGGCGCTGGCAGGGGACTGGGCCGGTGGTCGCTGCCGTTTCGAGGAAGATCGTCAACACTGACTGGCTGGAGGTAGATGAAGGCGATCTGCCCATTCTTTATACATCGGACGGTGCAGAAAAAATGGACTGACCTATTTGTTTTCAGACGAATGTTATTTTCATAGAATCCTGTAGTAATTTAGTGTGCCATGCATGTTGCAGAGCTATCATATGTCTCCCGTCATTTATTTCTCACCGACCTGCTATTTGCTACCTTTACACTGTACTAATTGTGCACACACTTCACCCATACTCACACTATTGTTTTTTATGCATGGGTATTTCAGACTCTGACGCAATGTTGATGAATGCTGAAAAGAAAAGACAGAAGTCGCTCCAATGTAATTCGAAGATAATTGTGACGCCCGGATATTTAAGCTACAGTAATTCCATGTTAATGATGCCACGTCACCGCGGTTACTGTTGCTAATCTCGCGTTGGATCAAAACTTTTCAAATTCAAAAATTTAAATAATGTCAATCATAAAACTTTTCAAAAGTTAAAACAAAAATGTTCGGGTAGTGCCTAATATTACATAGGTAATTATAATGAAGAGAACTCCTTTTTAGAAAATGCCTAAATATTTTTAAATGTTTTAAAATAGAAAAGAAAATAAATAAAAAGAAAAGAAAACACAAAAACAGAAAAGAAAACTAACAATAAAAAAGAAGAAGGAAAAGAACACCCCCGGGGCTCCGGCCCAGCAGGCCATTGGGCCAACCCCGCACCCCATAACCTCCCCCACTCCCCCACTCACCCACCGACACCCCCACACCCCCCGAAATATCTTCCCCCCTCTCTCTCCCGATTGGATCGGGATCGAGAGGAGGAGGCCGCCGACGCCGCCCGGTGCCGCCTCGCCGCGACGTCGCCGCCTCCACCTCGTCGTCTAACCCGCCGGCATGCCTCCCACTCCGCCGCGTCGTCCCCGTC
>NC_057811.1:284426371-284433627 GCF_018294505.1 Triticum aestivum
CGGCGCCGTCCGCGGCCGGCTCGTCGCGGCCGCGCTCCGGCGGGCCACTCGCCGGTGCCGCGATTTTGCCCGTTCGGGCGTGGTTCCCGCGAGCGCCCGCGCACTAACGGGGCTCCGCCCGCTAGCCCCCCTGGGGCCTATGACAAGGGGCCCGCCCCAAAACGTTTTTAGAAAATAATAATAATTCATAATAATGAATTTAATTAATTAATTAATTAATTAAATTAATTAATTAAGTTAATTTATCTAATTAGCCTATTAGTTTAAATAAACAATAATTAGTTTAACCTAAACCCTAATTAACCTAACAGTGTATGACAGGTGGGTCCCACTGGGCCCACACATCAGTTTGACCAGTCAACACCTCTGTTGACTGCTGATGTCATGATGATGTCAGCAGACACTGTTCTGGATAATGTTGAATTAAAATATTTAAATTAATCCTAAAAATGATTTAAATCTTTTAAAATTAATATAAAATTAACCGTAGCTCAGATGAAAATACTTTCTACATGAAACTTGCTCAGAACGACGAGACGAATCTGAATACGCAGTCCGTTTGTCAGCCACGCGTCCCTAGCATAGCGAACACGCAACTTTCCCCCTCCGGTTCATCTGTCCGAAAACGCGAAACACCGGGAATACTTTCCCGGATGTTTGCCTCCTTCGCCGGTACCACCTACTACTGCGTTAGGTCACCCCTAGCACCGCGCATTGCCATGTTATGCTTTGTGATGCTTTGATTGCTCTGTTATTTATTGTGTTCCCCCTCCGTTACTTCTTTCCGGTAGACCCCGAGACTGCCGGCGATCCCCAGTTCGACTACGGTGTTGACGACCCCTCCTCGGCTGAGCTTCCAGGAAAGCCCCTCTTCATCACCAGATATCGTCTATTCTTTCCTATACTGCTTGCATTAGAGTAGTGTAGCATGTTACTGCTTTCCGTTAATCCTATTCTTCTGCATAGCCTGTCATTGTTTCTACAGTTGTTACCCTTACCTGCAATCCTAAATGCTTAGTACAGGATGCTAGTATTCCATCAGTGGCCCTACACTCTTGTCCGTCTGCCTTGCTATACTACTGGGCCGTGATCACTTCGGGAGGTGATCACGGGCATATACTATATACTTGATACTGTTTCATTACTTATGATACTGTTCGGAGATGGGGGCTGAAGGGGCAGGTGGCTCCATCCCGGTAGAGGTGGGGCTGGGTTCCCGACGGCCCCTGACTGTTACTTTGTGGCGGAGCGATAGGGCAGGTTGAGACCACCTAGGAGAGAGGTGGGCCTGGCCCTGGTCGGCTTTCGCGGATACTTAACACGCTTAACGAGATCTTGGTATTTGATCCGAGTCTGGCCACTGGCCTATACGCACTAACCAACTACGCGGGAACAGTTATGGGCACTCGACGTCGTGGTATCAGTCGAAGCTCTTTTTGACGTCAGCGACGGAGCGGCGCGCGCCGGATTGGACTGGAACGCCTGCTAGGCTAGGTCTGCATCCGGCCGCCCTCGCAACGTGCAGGTGTGCAATGGGCGATGGGCCCAGACCCCTGCGTGCATAGGATTTAGACCGGCGTGCTGACCTCTCTTTTGAGCCTAGGTGGGGCTGTGACGTTTTGATCTTCCGAGGCCAGGCATGACCCAGGAAAGTGTGTCCGGCCAAATGGGATCAAGCGTGTTGGGTTATGTGGTGCACCCCTGCAGGGAAGTTTATCTATTCGAATAGCCGTGTCCCTCGGAAAAAGGACGACCCGGAGTTGTACCTTGACCTTATGACAACTAGAACCGGATACTTAATAAAACACACCCTTCCAAGTGCCAGATACAACCCGGTGATCACTCTCTAACAGGGCGACGAGGAGGGGATCGCCGGGTAGGATTATGCTATGCGATGCTACTTGGAGGACTTCAATCTACTCTCTTCTACATGCTGCAAGATGAAGGCTGCTAGAAGCATAGTCTTCGACAGGATTAGCTATCCCCCTCTTATTCTGGCATTCTGCAGTTCAGTCCACTGATATGGCCCTTTACACATATACCCATGCATATGTAGTGTAGCTCCTTGCTTGCGAGTACTTTGGATGAGTACTCACGGTTGCTTTTCTCCCTCTTTTCCCCTTTCTATACCTGATTGTCGCAACCAGATGCTGGAGTCCAGGAGCTAGAGATCCCGAGGATGATTCTACATGGAGTTCGGCTTCGAGGAGTAGTTAGGAGGTCCCAGGCAGGAGGCCTTGCCTTTTCGATCGTTGCTACTTTTGTGCTAGCCTTCTGAAGGCAAACTTGTTTAACTTATGTCTGTACTCAGATATTGTTGCTTCCGCTGACTCGTCTATGATCGAGCACTTGTATTCGAGCCCTCGAGGCCCTTGGCTTGTATTATGATGCTTGTATGACTTATTTATGTTGTAGAGTTGTGTTGTGATATCTTCCCGTGAGTCCCTGATCTTGATCGTACACATTTGCGTGCACGATTAGTGTACGATTGAATCGGGGGCGTCACAAGTTGGTATCAGAGCTGACTGCCTGTAGGAATCCCCCTATCAAACTACTTGGCCGAAGTTGAGTCTAGTCATTACAAAACTTTTACTAACATGGCTGTGTGGCTTACGGGCCCACGTCGCCATTGGGTGGTATTAGGATCTTTTACTCCTCGTCTATACTCTAGGACTCTGATCTCTCTTCTGTTCGTGTTAAATGAATTTTGCTAACTCTAACATTAGGATCTCGTGATCGCTTCTACCCGGAGAGCCCCTTATTACTGATGACCACCTGCTGCACCAGAAGATTTCAAAGATACTCTCTGATATTCTCTCGGGACCTTGTGCCCGTTGCTTTTGCAATTCCCTGCCATCGAAATATCCCTATGGATAAATACTTACACCTGTCGTTCTTACTTTTATTCCTAGTCGATCTTGTTGTTACAAGATACCACGACAATACTTTGTGCCTACTGCCTTGCAGTTCTTTGCCACCTGAATACCCCTACGAATAATTTCTCGCACTTATCGAATATTCGCTCATCCCCAGTTGATTCAAGTAATTCACAAAAGTCTTCGAAATACTATTTTAACTTTCAAAAATCCTGAACCGCCTATTGCTCTTGAAAATTCTTCCTTGCTTGCATTATGGTATAATCCCAAAAGTCTCGTAATCTGATTGGCATCCCTTGTCATTATCATTTGGGTCCGTTGACTCAATATGTTGTGAATGCTCGCAATCCTAAATTAGGTCCTAGAATTCATCGTTCTGGCTCAGACGTCATTCCAGATATGAGCTGGTTTTCCACCAATCAAACATTGACTGATGGTGCCTCTAAGTCTACTCAACTTACTCGTAATTGATTAGGGCATCTGATTCTGATACACCGATCCGGTATTCATAAGTTCTTTGATTTTAAAACTTCGAAGTATCCAGATATTGCCATAATCTGATGCCTTTGCATTCTTTCTTCCTCTAGTTGTGTGCCGATACTCACATCAGCTCCGCTATGGACCGTCGGATCCTTTGTTGAAATATCATCCGACAGTGTCCTTCATATACAAAAACCTTGAGAAGTTCTTTCCCTGATACATAATGCCTTCGGTAAATTGTATCCTCTCCTTTTGTCACCCATGCTCTACTATCGAGCTTGTGTTATTTACTATTGAAGCTTGTGGTATATGTTCCCAAGATGACCCTAAGGGTTGAACCTATGCCTTTCCAGATCCGGGTAAACCCGAGAGCTATCACGAGTCATACTCTTCTGGAGTTTTGCTAGATAAAATTTAAACATTACAACTTCTTCGAAAAATGAGAAGTGAATGAAAGGTTATGCATTGGAGAAGTGGGAGTCGACCTTGAACTTTGTGTTCATGCCCATGGACACGATGTAGATCCTATCATAGAAGCTTCTTGTAATAATAACTATTTCCTTGATATGATATCGTCTGGTATCTGTGTATTGATCCTTTGCAATCGTGGTTTCGACCATATTTTTCTCCTTGATTCCATTTCTCAGACAAGTTAAAGCACTTGTCTTTTGTTGATCGATACATCTTCACAACCTTTATTTTGATCTTCCTCGAGTATTACCTTCTGGTATCTCGAGAACTGTGTTGCTTCCTTCGAGTCTTCATCTAGTATTGCTTCTCACCGATTTCAGATTCCCCCAGGTTCTGAGTTATTAGTCACTCGAGAACACCGATAAGTGAATCGATTCCGCACTCCGATTCAATAACTCAAAGTAATTTACGTTGCTTATGAGTTTAATAATCCTTCAAGCCATTCCTAGCCTTATCGGCTATATCATTATCGTGCAAACTTTTTACTGTGCTACCTGGTCCTTCTTCTCGGAGCACAATTTTCGATGATGAGCTAATCTTACGTTGATTTTCCTCATCATATCATTTCGCCTTGAACAACTAGCTTGATTCCGAGTTTGTGTCGTATCCGTGGTTTCAATAACTTTTCGCTCCATCCTTTCTTTTGCTTGATGTTGTCGATGAGCGATTATATCTTCATGAAACCTCTCGACAAATGTGTTATGATCATCATCAACATTCCGAGATCTTCAAGGATATCGATTGAATCCATGTTGAGAAATACCATCCTTGCCCTCGATGTTTTGTGTTAATCATCAACCACTTTAATGCCTTCTGTTCAACACAAACTTGTTCGTGTTCTGTGTTATACCTTGAGTTCCTTGCTACCCATCATTTGTTCTTCTTTACCTTGAAGTATTACCATCTTTTATGTCAAGAATGTCGTGAGAATTTCACCACCTCTTAAGAATTCTTGATTCAAGTGATACTTCTCGCAATCTCCGTTCAATTCTTGGTCCCTGTATTGTTGCTAACCGGAATACCAACAAATGAAATGTGCGGTGTAATTCCAAACTTCTAGCAACCCTATTGCTTGAAGTTAATGGTCGACAGTTCATTATTAGACCATCGGTTATTGAAACACCATTCTGACATCGTTCCTACCTAAGCCCATATCTCGGGTGCACCTTTCAACCAATGTTTAATTGTGTATGTTTTCCTGAAACATACATCATTATATCAATTGATCTGACAAATGTTATCTCCTTGTTCACATGATTGTGGTAATCCATCTTTTTGGATATCTCATTGAATTATCGCTGAGTCCATCAGCCACATCCTCATCCTCTCCTTGGATTAATGATGAACTCTTGTTTCGGAACTCGCTTCCATAGTTCATTTCTTGAAAATCTTACAATGGCATCTCATCAATTGTGTTGCACCTTTTCTTCTCAGGCATCCCGAGTCTGAGGTATCCTGACACCAATCAGATCTGAATCCCGGTCAGATATGATGGTTGGAACATTTCTCCAAGAGTTATAGCATTGGTCTATATAAGACCCGGTAAGGTGATGTCATGCCTAGCACACATGGGCGGAGGACCTATTGTTATAGTATCCTTTTTAGCAAGTTTAGCCATTCTTTCATGAGGAAATTGTAAGAATTATTCTATAAGTTGCTCCTGATGGATCCTTTGTGAATCGAAAGTCTGATCTTTACCCAATGAGCATGTCAATGCTATCTTGAAGCATGTATGTGGTACTCCTATCTTCAATAAGAACACTTGAAGCACAATGCTAAATTCTCTTTATCAATTATTCAAACACTGTTGTTTGGGTAATGTCATGAAAATCCTCTCCCCCTTACCTAAATGGTTACATACTTGGAGCCCTATCCTTAATATCTTGCCCTTTCCTTGGGAAAGATATACTCTAAAACTTCAGTATAAACACCTTTCCTTTCCATTGGTCTGATTAATGTAATAATCACATTTTTCTTTCCATTGTTTTGGTTAACCTTTCTTGTGACCTATATGATATAAGCAGTAATATTTCTCTACTTATGTAAACACCTCGGTGTACCATCCTGTCTGGTGTAACCCTGTTACTATTGTTGATGACATTCCGGTAGCCACCGATGGATGAGAACTTTGCCTATTGGTCCGCCTCGTTCAACGAGTAGGAAATGGTTCTCTTCGTCCCTCGCCCTTGGTACCGATGTTGTTGCCGACATAACTGACAGGCTATCCTTTGACTGGCCTTGCTTACATGATCGTGCAAGATGTCAGCGCCCTTTCTACCTTCAACCCACATGGTGGGCCCATAACCCACAAGTTCCACAAGATCGAAACCTGACTCTCATGAACACCCCTGTTGCCAAAGTTATTCCTCGTGCTTGGTTTCATATGTAATTCGCGAGCCACCTTCCTAGTGCTATATTTTGGTATCAGACGCAATACTTATTCCCGTTGCCCTGAAACCCTTTCACCTTCTGATTAGGCATTGAACGATTGTCTGGCCGCTTGAAACTCCTTATTGTACCTTCTTACTTTGCTCTCAATGTTTTCCTGAGTTTCAACTCGAGAGATACCTTGGGCCAAAATCCTCGAGCTAATTGTCGAATATCAGTCTTGGCACACATTTGTCCTTGTAGTTTTCCCTCTTTATCCTTTCGTAAGTACGATGGCGTTCCCAAAGAAAGGATGCCGACTTCATCATGATGACCTGAAGCAGAGAAATGAAGACCTCAACGTAATGGATCGACCTCTTCGAGAAGAGCAACCAAGATCGAGAACGCTCATTAGAATTTCATAACCAAATCCCTTCCTCGGCACTTCCCCTCTTAAATCTCGGGAAAAGATTTCTTGTAGTGGAGGAGAATTGTGACGCCAAGATATTTAAGCTACAGTAATTCCATGTTAATGATGCCACATCACCGCGGTTACTGTTGCTAATCTCGCGTTGGATCAAAACTTTTCAAATTCAAAAATTTAAATAATGTCAATCATCAAACTTTTCAAAAGTTAAAACAAAAATGTTCGGGTAGTGCCTAATATTACATAGGTAATTATAGTGAAGAGAACTCCTTTTTAGAAAATGCCTAAATATTTTAAAATGTTTTAAAATAGAAAAGAAAATAAATAAAAAGAAAAGAAAACACAAAAACAGAAAAGAAAACTAAGAAAAAAAAGAAGAAGGAAAAGAACACCCCCGGGGCTCCGGCCCAGCAGGCCATTGGGCCAACCCACCTGGCCGGCCCACCCCGCACCCCATAACCTCCCCCCACTCCCCCACTCACCCACCGACACCCCCACACCCCCCGAAATATCTTCCCCCCCTCTCTCTCCCGATTGGATCGGGATCGAGAGGAGGAGGCCGCCGACGCTGCCCGGTGCCGCCTCGCCGCGACGCCGCCGCCTCCACCTCGTCATCTAAACCGCCGGCATGCCTC
>NC_057811.1:284434254-284442630 GCF_018294505.1 Triticum aestivum
GGCTCGTCGTGGCCGCGCTTCGGCGGGCCACTCGCCGGCGCCCCGATTTTGCCCGTTCGGGCGTGGTGCCCGCGAGCGCCCGCGCGCTAACGGGGCTCCGCCCGCTGCCCTTTTGCCCGCTAGCCCCCATGGGGCCTATGACACCCGCCCCAGAATGTTTTTAGAAAATAATAATAATAATAATAAATTTAATTAATTAATTAATTAAGTTAATTAATCCTATTTAATTAATCTAATTAACCTATTAGTTTAAATAAACAGTAATTAATTTAACCTAAACCCTAATTAACCTAACAATGTATGACAGGTGGGTCCCACTGGGCCCACACATCAGTTTGACCAGTCAACACCTCTGTTGACCGCTGACGTCACGATGACGTCAGCAGACACTGTTCTGGATAATGTTGAATTAAAATATTTAAATTAATCCTAAAAATGATTAATATCTTTTAAAATTAATATAAAATTAACCGTAGCTCAGATGAAAATACTTTCTACATGAAAGTTGCTCAGAACGACGAGACGAATCTGAATACGCAGTCCGTTTGTCAGCCACCCGTCCCTAGCATAGTGAACACACAACTTTCCCCCTCCGGTTCATCTATCCGAAAACGCAAAACACCGGGAATACTTTCCCGGATGTTTGCCTCCTTCGCCGATACCACCTACTACTGCGTTAGGTCACCCCTAGCACCGCGCATTGCCATGTTATGCTTTGTGATGCTTTGATTGCTCTATTATTTATTGTGTTCCCCCTCCGTTACTTCTTTCCGGTAGACCCCGAGACTGCCGGCGATCCCCAGTTCGACTACGGTGTTGACAACCCCTCCTTCTCGGCTGAGCTTCCAGGCAAGCCCCCCCTTGATCACCAGATA
Organism: Triticum aestivum; assembly: GCF_018294505.1. NCBI lineage: Eukaryota > Viridiplantae > Streptophyta > Magnoliopsida > Poales > Poaceae > Triticum > Triticum aestivum. The sequence continues at coordinate 284,435,130 of NC_057811.1, forward strand.
TCGCCTATTCTTTCCTATACTGCTTGCATTAGAGTAGTGTAGCATGTTACTGCTTTCCGTTAATCCTATTCTGCTGCATAGCCGGTCAGTGTTGCTACAGTTGTTACCCTTACCTGCAATCCTAAATGCTTAGTACAGGATGCTAGTATTCCATCAGTGGCCCTACACTCTTGTCCGTCTGCCTTGCTACACTACTGGGCCGTGATCACTTCGGGAGGTGATCACGGGCATATACTATATACTTGATACTGTTTCATTACTTATGATACTGTTCGGAGATGGGGGCTGAAGGGGTAGGTGGCTCCATCCCAGTAGAGGTGGGCCTGGGTTCCCGACGGCCCCCGACTGTTACTTTGTGGCAGAGCGATAGGGCAGGTTGAGACCACCTAGGAGAGAGGTGGGCCTGGCCCTGGTTGGCTTTCGCGGATACTTAACACGCTTAACGAGATCTTGGTATTTGATCCGAGTCTGGCCACTGGCCTATACGCACTAACCAACTACGCGGGAACAGTTATGGGCACTCAATGTCATGGTATCAGCCGAAGCTCTTTTTGACGTCAGCGATGGAGCGGCGCGCGCCGGATTGGACTGGAACGCCTGCTAGGCTAGGTCTGCTTCCGGCCGCCCTCACAACGTGCATGTGTGCAATGGGCGATGGGCCCAGACCCCTGCGCGCATAGGATTTAGACCGGCGTGCTGACCTCTCTGTTGAGCCTAGGTGGGGCTACGACGTGTTGATCTTCCGAGGCCGGGCATGACCCAGGAAAGTGTGTCCGGCCAAATGGGATCAAGCGTGTTGGGTTATGTGGTGCACCCCTGCAGGGAAGTTTATCTATTCGAATAGCCGTGTCCCTCGGAAAAAGGACGACCCGGAGTTGTACCTTGACCTTATGACAACTAGAACCAGATACTTAATAAAACACACCCTTCCAAGTGCCAGATACAACCCGGTGATCGCTCTCTAACAGGGCGACGAGGAGGGGATCGCAGGGTAGGATTATGCTATGCGATGCTACTTGGAGGACTTCAATCTACTCTCTTCTACATGCTGCAAGATGAAGGCTGCCAGAAGCGTAGTCTTCGACAGGATTAGCTATCCCCCTCTTATTCTGGCATTCTGCAGTTCAGTCCACTGATATGGCCCTTTACACATATACCCATGCATATGTAGTGTAGCTCCTTGCTTGCAAGTACTTTGGATGAGTACTCACGGTTGCTTTTCTCCCTCTTTTCCCCTTTCTATACCTGATTGTCGCAACCAGATGCTGGAGTCCAGGAGCTAGAGATCCCGAGGATGATTCTACATGGAGTTCGGCTTCGAGGAGTAGTTAGGAGGTCCTAGGCAGGAGGCCTTGCCTTTTCGATCGTTGCTACTTTTGTGCTAGCCTTCTTAAGGCAAACTTGTTTAACTTATGTCTGTACTCAGATATTGTTGCTTCCGCTGACTCGTCTATGATCGAGCACTTGTATTCGAGCCCTCGAGGCGCCTGGCTTGTATTATGATGCTTGTATGACTATTTATGTTGTAGAGTTGTGTTGTGATATCTTCCCGTGAGTCCCTGATCTTGATCGTACACATTTGCGTGCATGATTAGTGTACGATTGAATCGGGGGCGTCGCAATAAGCACTAAGTGTTTCAGCGCTCTAAAGGATGCAGTCTCAGCAGTTGGAGACAGTAAACGTAGCTCTGCAGTTGATGATCTCAATTGCCACACACAACCATCCCAGGTGCTTGCTTTAACTTCGCGCTGTCAAATGTGGTTGGATGTTGCATATGTTGTCTAGCTTGTATTGCTTCCAATTTGGTTAAATTGCATCTGCTTACTTTACACATTATACCTTTGATAATGACATGTCTTCCTGTTTTTGATACATACTCCCTCCGTTCGGAATTACTCGTCCAAGAAATGAATGTATCTAGATGTATTTTAGTTGTAGATACATCCATTTTTTGTGACAAGTAATTCCGAACGGAGGGAGTACTACATATGTCTATTAACCATGTTCGTACATCAAACTAATGCTCTTTTGTATCCCTCATCAATCACTTATGATGAGACAGTCACCCGGGTGGGTTACTATGAGACGCCATACTCGTTTAAAGAGTGCAGTGTCATCCTCCCCACATGATTCTCAAGAAACAACAAGGCTAAATGAAGATAGTCAACGTAGCTCTCTAGTTGATGACCGCAATTCCCCCACACCACCATCACAGGTGCTTGCTCTAACTTCGCAGTGTGATATGTGGTTGCATGTTGAATACGGTGTCTAGCTTGTAATGCTTCTAATTAGGGTAAATTGCATCTGCTTAGTTTACACATTATACCTGTGAATATGACATGCCTTCCTATTTTTGGTACACACTACATCTATGTGTTAACCTTATTCTTACATGAAACTACCTCTCTTCTGTATCCTGCATCAATCACTTACGATGATTTACCTTTATTCGTTGCATATTGCATATTATTTCTAGTCTGTTGCCATGTATTGCTTCTAATTTGGTCAAATACATTTGTTAGGGCACCCTTTTAATTTGGCAGAGTGATAATGGTTTCATCTTTCATATGGTTTCTAGCTTGCATTGCTTCTAACAAGTTCAAGCACCTTGTGCTTATTTTACACTTTATACATCATACATGTCAATATGTCACGCCGTCCTGTTTTTCATACATATTCCATCCTCCTATCATGCGGCTGCCTTACATGAAAGTAGTGTTCGTCAGTATCATGCATCAATGAGTTCTGAAGAGCAAATTTTATTCCTTTTTCTTGTGGGTTTGACTTGACAAGGCAAAATCAAGAAAGAGGAAGGAAAAGAGTAAGGAAGGCGATGATGGCGGTCCTCTGCAGCAACGTAAACGGAGCATCTGTACCGATTCTCCTTGTACTGATAGTGCATTACAAGGTCCAAGTCTCCGCTCCCCTACTGCACCATCCAAGGTGCTTGCTCTAACTTGGTAGTGTGATATCTGGTTGCATGTTGCATATGGTGTCTAGCTTGTATTGCTCCTAATTAGTGTAAACTGCATCTGCTTAGCTTACACATGATACGTGTGAATATGACACGCTTTCCTGTTTTTGGTACATACTATATCTGTCTATCACACCATGTTCTTACATGAAACTACTCTTCTTGTGTATCCTGCATCAGTCACTTATGATGGAACACCTTTAAGTTGGCAGTGTGATATTGGTTTGCGTCTTGAATATGATTTCTAGCATGTATTGCTTCTAGTTTGATGAACGCCACCTATGACGAGACAGTTTTAACTTGGCAGAGTGATATTGATTGCACCTTTCATATGGTGTCTAGTTTGCAGTGCTTCTAATTTGTTGAAGTGCCTTCTGCTTAGTTACCACATCATAGGTGTGAATATGTCAAGCCGTCCATTTTTTTGTACATATTCCATCCTCGTATCATGACTTTGCCTTTCATCAGAGTAGTGTTCGCCAGTATCATGCATCAATGAGTTCTGAAGAGCAAGTTTTATTCCTTTTTCTTGTGGGTTTGACTTGACAAGGCAAAATCAAGAAAGAGGAAGGAAAAGAGTAAGGAAGGCGATGATGGTGGTCCTCTGCAGCAACGTAAACGGAGCATCTGTACCGATTCTCCTTGTACTGATAGTGCATTACAAGGTCCAAGTCTCCGCTCCCCTACTCCACCATCCAAGGTGCTTGCTCTAACTTGGCAGTGTGATCTGGTTGCATGTTGCATATGGTGTCTAGCTTGTATTGCTCCTAATTAGTGTAAACTGCATCTGCTTAGCTTACACATGATACGTGTGAATATGACACACTTTCCTATTTTTGGTACATACTATATCTGTTTGTCACACCATGTTCTTACATGAAACTACTCTTCTTGTGTATCCTGCATCAGTCACTTATGATGGAACACCTTTAAGTTGGCAGTGTGATATTGGTTTGTGTCTTGAATAAGATTTCTAGCATGTATTGCTTCTAGTTTGATGAACGCCACCTATGACGAGACAATTTTAACTTGGCAGAGTGATATTGATTGCACCTTTCATATGGTGTCTAGTTTGCAGTGCTTCTAATTTGTTGAAGTGCCTTCTGCTTAGTTACCACATCATAGGTGTGAATATGTCAAGCCGTCCATTTTTTCGTACATATTCTATCCTCGTATCATGACTTTGCCTTTCATCAGAGTAGTGTTCATCAGTATCATGCATGAATGAGTTCTGAAGAGCGAATTATATTCCTTTTTCTTGTCGGTTTGACCTCACAATGCAAAATCAATAAAGCTGAAGGAAATTGGCAAGGCATTGGATGATGGTGGTCCTTCCGAGCAACTGAAACGGAGGTTCTCTACAGATTCTACTCCGCCATCCTCCCAACAAGATTCGCAAGACAACGCAAGGCTAGACAGTCAACGTAGCTGTGTAGATGATGAGCACATCTCCCCTACTCCACCATCACAGGTGCTTGCTCTAACTTGGCACTATTATATGTGGTTGCATGTTGCGTATGATGTCTAGCTTGTATTGCTTCTAACTTTGTTGAATTGCATCTGCTTACTTTACACATAATGCCTGTGAATATGACACGTGTTCCTGTTTCTAGAACATACGTGTACATGATGAGCACATCTCCCCTACTCCACCATCACAGGTGCTTGCTCTAACTTGGAACTGTTATATGTGGTTGCGTTTTCCGTATGATGTCTAGTTTGTATTGCTTTTGATTATGTTGAATTGCATCTGCATAGCTTACAACTTATACCTGCAACGATCACTTACCCATAAGACACATTTAACTTGGGACTGTGATGTAGGTTGCATCTTGCATTGTCTTCTAGCTTGTACTGCTTCTAATTTCTTGAAATGGCACTTACGACGAGACACTTTTTACCTGATAGAGTGATATTGGTTGCATGTTCATATGGTGCCTAGCTTTCATTTCTTCTAATTTTGTTGAAATGCCTTCCGCTTACTGTTTTTTCATACATATTCCATCCTCCTATCGTACGTGTGAATATGAAAGGTTGTCTTTTTTTGTATATATTCCATCCTCCTGTCCTGCGCTTGCCTTACATCAAAGTAGTGTTCCTCTGTATCATGCATCAACCAGGTATGCAGAGCTAATTTTATTCATCTTCTTGTGGTTTTGACTTCATAAGGAAAAATCAGAAAATAGGAAGGAAAAGAGTAAGTTAGGGGATGTTGGTGGTCCTCCGCACCGACGCAAACAGAGACTCTCTAGATTTTCCACTGCTACTGCTAATGAAGTTGAAGTCCCAAGTCTACATGATGAGTTCATCTCCCGTACTCCATCGCAGGTGCTTGCTCTAAGTTGACAGTGTGATAATTGGTTTCATGTCGCATATGTTGTCTAGCCTGTATTTCTTCTATTTTGATTAAATTGCACCTGCTGAGTTCATACGTTATGCATGTGCATATGACATGGCGTTCTGTGTCTAGAATACACTCACTACAAAAAAATACACTTCCGTGATGATACGCGTTTGTCACAGTAGGTCGCGTTTTTTGTCATGCATGTACATCCATGACAAATTTATGACAGAATCAAGATAGTCATACCTGTGCTGTCGTAGAAGTGTTCCATGACATTACCAAAATTATCATCACGGAAGTGTCCACTTCCATAACGATAAATCGCGCGTCACAGAAGTGCTTTCGTCAAGGGTGACCGACACGTGGCATCCACCGTAACGGAACGCCGTTAAGCTATCGGGTCGGGTTTTGGATCCGATAACCCGTTAACAGCCCCGACCAATGGCGATTTTCCACGTGTAAAATCATCATTGGCTGGAGGAAACACGTGTCAGCTCATCGCTGGGACAGATGTCATCCACTCATTGGACAGAAGGCGCCTATGATACGTCGACACGTGGCACGACCCAACAGTGGCCCATTCCTGTGAAAAGGCCGGCCCGTTTGACTTGGTCAAAAGCTGGCGGGCCGGCCCATGGAAAGCCTGTTAACGGCCTGTTCGCATATAGCCCATTTACAGCCCGCTAACCCATGGCCCGTTACGCCCTATTTGAATTAGGCCCAATAACGTCATCTGGGCCATCCAATATGATTCCAGCCCGTTTTCACTTCTGGCCCATGTATGGCCCATGACGTCTTTCGGCCCATATGAGGCCCTATGTAACTCTTGGCCTATTAACGACCCGTGCTGAAACTGGCCCGTAATGAACAGTGTATTACTTTACACCCATTAACGGCCCGTGGTGAAACTGGCCCATAATGAACAGTGTATCACTTTATACACATTAACGACCCGTTATTCCGTTGGGCCGTTTCCAGCCCATGTTATCTTTCGGCCTTCTCAGAGCCCATTTATTCTTGGGCTATTTTCCAGCATTCGTTTACTTATGGCCCGTTACTGTCATTTTCTGCTTGTGGGCCAAATTCAGCCCGTCGTTACAGTCGGCCCGTTTGTGGTCCGTTAATACGTTGGGCCGTTTTCATAGCGTCATCAAATACGGCCTATTAACGATGGCCCGTTATGGTCGGCCCATGAACGAATGATTCCAACTCAAGCCCGTTTACGGCCAGAATGCGGTCTGTTTGGCCCATGTTTGGCCAATCGATCATACGGCCCGTATAAGGCCCATTGATGATACGGCCCGTAGAAGGCCCATTGTTTCTACGGCCCGTAGAAGGCCCACTGTTTCTACGGCCCGTAGAAGGCCCACTGTTTATACGGCCCGTAGAAGGCCCACTGTTTCTACGGCCCGTAGGAGGCCCAGTGTCACTACAGTAAATATTAGCCCATGGTTATTGTGGCCTAGTTTAAAAAAATAGGTTATTGCAGCCACAAGCAAACCGCAGAAACAGAACTGCACCGACTACAAGAAAACAAATAAACAAGACAACAAGGAAATAAATAAGCAAGCAACTTATACTAGGCTATCACGGCTATTACAATATATTACATCCACTGGGCATCAAAGTTCGCCACCTGTAACATCCCAAGTTTTCAATTTGGAATGTTATATATTAGATCATCATGCATAACATATTTTATTGCATTTTGTTTTGCGATCCTAGAAATTCTACGCAACTCAAGGACCCACAGAGAGAGTTGGGGATTTCGTTATTTTCATATTTGGGTTTTCTCAAATTTTGAAAATAGGATCATTTGTTTTAATTATTTTCTCTCTGAAAATATTTCATATCAAATATATGAGAGGGGATAATATGACTTCTCCAAAAATAATGAAATATTGGAGGAAAAATATTAAAAACAAATATTTGATTTTATTTGATTTTATTTCAATTAGGAAAAATATGCATTTTTCAAAATTGCATTTTAGGCCCAAATAAATGTTCATCTTGTCCGGCTTATTTTTAGAGGACGGGGAAAATTTATTTCGGGATTTTTGGAGTCCGTTTAGTATTTCTTTTCTATCTTTTTCTGCACGTCCGATTTAAAAAAAACGAACTGACATACCGGGTCGTGTCCGGCTAGGACTCTGGCCCGGCCGGCCTTTATAAGCCGGGAGGC
>NC_057811.1:284443071-284450266 GCF_018294505.1 Triticum aestivum
GGTTTTCTTCGGAAAACCGTGGGTTTTTTTGGAAACCGCGGTTTGTTTTTTTTTATAGATCGGTTTGTTTTTTTTGGTTTATTTATTTTGCGAACGTTCGTCCGTACATTCGTTTTAACGAACGGTTTTCGTCGTTTAACCGCAGACAGCGAACGTTCGTTCGTTAGCCTGTTCGTCAGTTTTTCTTTTTCTCGGATTTTTCGCGATTATTTTCGATCGTGATTTCTGATCTGTTTTTTGTTTTAGTATAACATTTCGCTCGTTTATCGGAATCAGTCGATTCAAGCGCCTAGAGTTTCGTCTCGAAACCCTCTTTCTGTTTAACCAACTCAAACAAGTTTTTGCTACTGTAAAATTTGACTTAGGTCCAGATTAGTAAATGAAGCTTGTTTCTTTCGCTGTTTGAGTTTCGTTTCTTTGTTCGATTTGATTCTTTTTGCAAACCGGAGTTCTTAAGTTGAACTTTCTGGTTAGATCTCTTATTTTGAGTTTTATCCATGCACCCATGCTTGATTGCTTATGTATGTATTGTTTGTTTGCGATAGAGTACCCGGAGTGCGAAGCGTGCTACTACGAGTCTCTAGGTTTCACGGATCATCAGCAAGGCAAGTAACACTTTGATCATACCTCTTTACCACCCAGTTTTATTGCATTAGATCAGTCCTCAAACTATTGCATGATTAGGATCTGATTAAAATGTGGGTTTTGGGAAGTAGTCGAGGTAGTACCTATTGCCCGGTTTAATATCAAACCATTGGGAGTTACTTATACGTTTGCTTATATTGCTATGCTATGCTCGTAGACGTGGATTGGGTTTGAGTGAATTTTTCCATGACAGATGTGAGATTGTTAATTAATGGTTTAACTTAAGGTGGCTACTTTAATTTACATCTGGGTGGACTGAGGCACCTGGAGAACCCAGTGTTGCCTGTATTTTTGGATATCCCGGAGTACCCGTGTGATCATCCTATGGACCGCCACCCAAACTCAAAGGGATCATGAGATTATTCATGCTAGAAACTTCCGTGTGCAGCCACAAGCTATTATGGGCTCTAGCATAGTTGAGTAGGTTACATGACCTCTTGAAGAGGTGGGCTAGCAGATGTAGGGGAAAGTAGGTGTAACTGTCCACCCGGAGTAAAGAGTATTGTTTCTGAAAGACTGTGTCTTGGTCATCCGTTTCTCAAACACCATGTAGTGCGAGAAATCAAGCGGAGGCGATCGAGTCTTGTGGGGAAAAGTGCACAAACCTCTGCAGAGTGTACAATCTAATCATGGTTAGCCGTGTCCCCGGTTATGGACATCTTGAGTATCTAGTTCTTGGATTATCATGTGAATCTCATCATCATGTTACTTAATTTAATTTGATTGGGTTAATCACGTTCTTAATTGGGATTGAGTTGGAGGTACCTTCTCAATGTTTAACAACCACCATGATAGTTAAATAAAATTTATTCCTTTGTGGTAGGGAAAAATTGGCTTTTCGCAAAACTGTAACCATAGAGCTTTCCACCAGCCAAATATGCATGTAGTGATAGCATTATTCTGTTCATTACTCTCTATGTGTTACATTGCCAGCATATTCCATGTGCTGACCCGTTTTCGGGCTGCAACGTATCATGTTGCAGACTTTTCAGACGACGAGTAAGGTGCCATAGGTCGTGGTCTTATACTCAGTGATGCCGTTGGAGTTGATGGACTCACTTTATCTTCCAAGCCTTCCGCTGTTATCGTTTTAGATGGCCTTAAGCCGTATTTATTGTATTAAGTTCTCTTTTGGGACATTCGATGTAATAAGTGTGTGATTGCTACTCTGTTATAAATCCTTCAAGTAATGTGCGTGTCAGCATTACCGATCCAGGGTGACACTGATGCACAAAGACTAGACTGTTTGAGGTCTGGACGCTACACCACCAGTGCAAATATAGGGAACACAGCAGCATATAAACGCCGCAGCAAAACAAGTCCAGAACTGAAACCACTTCAGAAGAGCTCAAGAAACAATATCCTGGGTACCCATAATGCTGGCAAGATGCTTAGCAAGCTTATTAACTTTCTCTTGTTTGGCGCTTAAGTCCTCCAGCGCTTGCTGTTGCACCAGAAAGTATGCATCTGAATTCTACAGGGACTTCCTCAGTCCTTCGGCTTCCTGTCGCATAACATCTCATCGATGTCTTTCAACTTGAAGTTGAGACTCAAGAAGCCGAACTGATTCAGGCAACGAGTTCGAAGAGCTGGTGCCAGTAGTGGTAGCCAGTAACTCGAACACTACATCAAGACAGGACTTTGGGGTTGTCTCAGTGTCTTCAATATAGTTTTTATCAGCTTTCTTGGAGACCAACAGGGATGTCTCACTATCTTGAACCTTATCTGCATTACTTCCTTTACCATTGCATAACAGAGTACTCTTCTCCAATATTTTATCCGCGTTCTAAAAGAGAAACAAACAAACACATCTCAGGTTTACAATGTAGTATATGAAACTCATTTTGGTAAACCAGTTCAGTAGTAAGGTGGACAGGATAACAACATGAAACAAACATATATCTATGTAGTATGGTCACTGTATGGTCTATATCATTCTAGTTTATGTTGCCAAATCAAGATAGATACAGTTCGAATCATATCTATTTAAGACAAAGTAGCATAGACAGAATATAAGTGTGGGAAACTACACAGCAATAACAACACTTGTAATGTGCATGGCATGAGAACATAATTGTTTATTCAATTGAAATTGAAATCAACATAGAGCAAGTTACAACAGCAAACAGCCAAACACGTTGAAGAAACAGGTTTAAAACATACCTGTTGCGCCATTGGAGTTTCAATTGCATCCTTCAAATTTGAAATTAGTTGGTATCAGTAAATATAGTGATGCAAGAGCAAAGTAGTATGAACCATAGCTACGGAACCTGACCTGAGAACAATTCTTCTTCTGCTTTAAGCGTTGACTTCGGGTTCGGAGTGGTGGTCCTCGTGATTTGGGCACTGCAGTTGCCTTACTAACTGCTCGTGTTTGGGTGCTCTGTGGTGGAGACGGTGCTGTGTCAACGGGAACTGGGTGTCTATCTACTGGGGTTGGGGTTAGAAGGGGTGTAGCTGGTTCTCTGTCCAACTGGGTAGGGGTAGAATCTACATGAGTGCGGGTTATGTGTGGTGGGGCTGGTTCTTGGGCAAGTACAACCGTGGTTCTATCTGCATCGACAGGTAGCACGGTCTTTTCTGAAGACCGTGTTTTTACTCCCACAGATACTGCCATCACTCCCTCCAATTGAAATGGCTGATAAACAAGAAAAGTAATTGAATGTACAGACATTGTAAGATAGACAGGTGCAATGGATAGTAGGGAAGAAAACAGGGCATGGAATAATTCACATTTATGTTGTCTAAGCAAACAGAATAGCAGGACATAATTTCACATATATGATGGCTAATTAAACAGGATAGCATGACACAATTTCACATGTATGATGGCTAACTAAACAGGATAGAATGACATACTTCAAAATATGATGACTATGTAAACAGGATGACATGATATAACTATACGATGTGTCTATTAAAGTGGTTGGCATGCCATAAATCACAAACATGCCGTCGATGGAAACATGATGGCATGATATAATTCACGGATAGAATGACATAATTTAAAATATGATGACTATGTAAACAGGATGAGATGATATAACCATATTATGTCTTTAGAAAATGGGTTGGCATGCCATAATTCAGATACATGCTGTCTATGTAAACATCATGGCATGACATAATTCAAATATATGATTTATATACTAAGGAAGTGAGCAGAGGGCAATCGCATATATGATGTGTCAACTAAGGAAATGGCATTCAATATTGTGTATATGATGTAAAAACTAAGCATTGCAATACAACATATGCATTATATGAGTAATATAACCCTGCCAAGTTTGAGCATACACCTCAGGGGGATAATAGGACTGGTCATCTGCCTCTGAATCCTCCTCTGAAGAGCTATCTGTAACCAGCAAGATATCTGCTTCAGCAGGTAGCATTGTCTGCTTTGAAGACCTTGTTTTCACTCCAGATTTCTCCATCACCAATTCAAATGGCTGATGCATAGGAAGAGCAGTTGAATATACAAACATTGTTGACAAAAGCAATGAGAAATACAAAAAAAGGACGGCATGATATAATTCACATATATGACGCTTGCCTAAACAGCATGGCATTGCATAATTCACATACATAATGCCTTGAAACAAGATAACATTGCATAATTCACATATATAATGTCTTGCAACAAGATGGCATTGCATAATTCACATATATGGTAATTAGACACTAAACAGGTGGCATTCACACAAAGCATGTCTAAACTAAGCAAATGACATAGCAATGCAAGATACCATACGCACGATATGAGCAACATAACCCTGCCAAGTTAGGGCATGCACCTCGGGGGGGAAATATGACTGGTCATTTGTCTCTGAATCCTCCTCTGAGGAGCTATCGGTAACCAGCAAGACATGCGCTTCGTCAGATAGCATTGTCTGCTCTGAAGACCTTGTTTCCACTCCAGATTTTTCCATGACCGTGCCGAATGGCTGATGCACAGGAAGAGTAATTGAATGTACTAAAATTGTTGACAAATTTAACACGTAATAAAAAATGATGGCATGATATAATTCACATATAAGATGACTGGCTAATCAGGGTGGCATTGCAAAATTCACATATATGATGCCTGGCTAGACAAGATGGCATTGCATGATTCACATATACGATAAAGAAACTAAACAGATGGCATTGACACAAAGCATGTCTAAACTAAGCAGATGACATATTTAATGTATACAGTAAGCAATGCAAGGCACCATATGCATGATATTACCAACATCAGCATGCCAAGTTAGAGCGAAGACCTCATGGGGTAAATAGGAGTGGTCTTCTCCTTCTGAATCCCCCTCAGAACAGTTATCTTCCTCTTGATTACGATCCGAAATGGGTGGAGGGGGGCTGCCTTTGCGCCCACCATGGAACGACGTCTGCATGAAATTTTATTGCCACGCAAGGCTCGTCTCTTTGGCTCTACATGATCAGTTCCATTGTGTACAATAACTGGCATGCATAGGAATAAAACATAGTGAGATTATGTAAGGAGTGCATGCACAAATCCAGAGTGATGGTAGCAAACTGTGGATAGACCCAAAACCAATGATAGCAGGCAGATAATAGCTTTAGTTAAAAAATACAGATAATGGCTCCTTTAATGTTTGTTTGCACCCAACATGAAACTCATAGAAGACACCGGAGATTAACCAGATAGTAGACAGATAGTAATGATTGCTGCCCCAATATGTACCCCACAATCATTTAAAAACACAAGTTTCAGCATTAGTTTGGACCTGACTCAGAGTCTAATAGGTGAACACGACGATAATGTAGCATGTCATCATATTAAGCGACGCATAACGTAAGCAGACACGGAAGAGTGCGACCTCTCTTGCGGACCCATGTAGTCCTCAAGGTCATCTGCTCAGTTGATGATGGTAATGCAGTTGCCGTGGCTGCCGGCGGCGGGGAAGAAGATCTGAGGCGGCGAAAGACAGTCTGGAGAGCGGATCCCTGCTGTGGTGAACCCTTCCGTCGTTGGAGCAGCTGAGCTGGGATGGAACACAGCGCCGCAGGAGCAGGACAAACCACACAAGGTTTTCTTTGACACATATCTGTAACAGAAGTAATTGAGTAAGGGCTTGTTTGAATTTGAGGATTCTAACAATGCAGGGATAGGAAATAGACAGGAATAGGATAGGAATGCACGTGCAAAACAGAGAATTTAAAAACACATGTTTCTGCCAATCTGGGTGTTTGATTCACAACAATTGGAAGATCACAGGATGCAAAAAAGCATGGTGAGATTAAGTCAAACCATAAGAAAATGTATGGTTATAATTCTATTATGCTACTATCTCTTAGTCTTGTGCTTGATGAATAGGAATATGAAAAGGAGGAGAAGTGGAAATTAGAATTCCTACGGTTTTTCTTTCAAGGAGACACTAAAGGTACAAATCCTACAGTTTTCCTTTGCTCCATTCCTTTGCACCAAATTCATGAAAAGTAGTACCATAGGAAACTTTCCAATTCTGATGTTTTTCATTCACTTTTCCTTTCAAGCACTGGCGATTCTAGTAGGCAAGCTTGAGCAAGGAAAATCCTACACTAAAAAAAATTTGTGCTACTTCTATTACTTTGGACCCAGCCCACTGCCATACTAGCTCAACTCCCAGGCCCATCGACAAATGCACAGCTCAAACGTGCAGAGATAAATAATGATGGCATTCAAGAGAGTCCATCACAGATAGCTAAGTTGCCTGGTACCTCACTGCTTGTCATATAGTAGGATAAAATAATCGTATTTCCCGTTACTACAAGTGCTCAGTGGACAATATATATAACATGTAGAGTAAAAAAAAGATGCAACAAGTGTACAACCTCTTTGGCGAAGCCATGTCGATCTCAGCGTGATTGGGTTGGCCAGTGAGGATGCTCCGGCTGACTTGGCTGTCAGAGGAGGGGAAGAAGATCTTAGGCGTCTGGAGATGGAGCCCGAGGTACTGCTCCGCTGTGATGGAGGGTTTCGTCGTTGGAGCAGCTCCGGTGAGTTGTACGACGCCGAGGCCGAAGCAGGACGAGAGAGACAACGAACAATGTTAACCTGAGTGGAATTCTAATAGCATCTCCAATACATGACGTAAAATACATAACCACAAAGTGCTAGATGTAAAATACATCAGCCGCTCATCTCTGAACTTAACTGTCGAAACTGAATTTAAGTGTCGAAACTGAACTTAACCGTCGAAACTGAACTTAACTGTCGAAACTGAATTTTGTTGTCGAAACGGAACGCACTAGCAAGGTGATGCTACACGTCGGTCGACTGACTTTTTCATCTCTGGTCAGTCGATTTTGCAGCCGTTGGATACGAAATCAAGGGCCTGCGGTTCATCTTCAACCTCCACCCCCCTGAGCCGCCAGCCACCACCGGCCAAACAGCAGCCCCCCGCCGCCCGCGACCGGCGGTGCGCCGCCCCGAAAACACTCCCCACCGCCGGTCCGCCGCCGCCCCGGCCATCCCTCTAGCCCCCCCCCGTGCCGAGCTTTTTCTCCGGCGATCCCCACGCCACCGCCCCGCCAACGCCCCGCCACCGCC
>NC_057811.1:284763858-284768689 GCF_018294505.1 Triticum aestivum
TGCTCTCCTTGGTGTTCTGACCTCCCTTCTGGTCCGTAGGTGGCACCGGTGGAGCCGTATCGCCGTGGAGCTGGACGGCCACATCGACGCCAGGTTTCGACATCGGGAATCCCGCCGTCTCCTCGATTCCCTTGCCGAGGTTGTAGAAATTTCGAGAAGAGTGATGTTTTTGTTTCAGGTTGTCGCGTTTCAGACTGGAATTACGGCGTAGGGGGTCGGAAATAGGAAATGGAATTCTGCAAATTTCATTTCATTCTTAGGAAATCTAATGGGACGGCAATGTCGGAGTTGGTTAATGGGATGAAAAGCTTAAACTTTGAGCGTTACAGACTTAAGCTGCTGTTTTAAGTTTCAGCACATTTTTTCTTTCATAGTGAGTTGTGGTGGATTAGTTCGGAACATTGAGATGGTTTGGGACTTGGCGCTTTCAGGATGTTGTCAGCTTCTGTTTTCTTTATGTACTGGAATTTCGTAATCTGTGCTAATGATCTCCCAACACTCATAGTAGATGCTTATCATAGTATCCTGGACACTGGGGAAACATTGTTGAGAGACTAGTTCAGATAAATCATCACTAAAACTGTGCAGAATCCTCTTTGTGTTATAGAGTTTATGCTCTTTAAATTGGCAAGTATCCTAGTTGTGTGTTAACTTTGGAAATTTGTACCAGAAAATGGAGAAAATTTTAATAGTGCCTATGCTTCTTCCAAGTTCTTGTTTTTTAAGCGAAGCAATTTCTACTCTTTTTATATATTAGGCTAATGTTGTGGACTTTTCTTTTTATGCTGAGAAGATTAGGACCTTCGAACACAAGTACTACACGCATGGCGAGGAACGGTGCACGACATATGTAATGCTGATAAGTATGCTGGTTTGTATTTTGTAGTGCTGAGTCAATGTGTATTATCTGGCTAATCCGTTCACCACTTCTGCTCCTGTTAGGTGAATCGCATGATTAATGCTTCAACATTTGCTGGGTGTTACCATTCAGCTAGGTCAGCATTTATCTTCTATGTTTTCTTGGAGTATTTCATTGCAAAATCTCTAGTGTCACCATCACCTAATACAGTTCAATTGCTCGCTTTGTCCTTGTTAGATAGGCTAACAAACTTGTTTCATTTAATTTGAGCAGGGAGGGGGTTTCGGCAATGGAATTCGATAAAAAGGTACCATTGAAATGCGTACAAATTTATAGTTTCCCCAGTTTAGCCTCACTATCTGAGGTGTATGAAATTCAGTACATTCTGTCTGGAACGACTGTTACTTCCATTTAGATTCCACTAATACTTCCATATTTCCACTCCACTCTGCCCTCCGTCCAGTATGTGGCAAGAATGTTCTTTGCTGTTCTACTTTGTACCAGTTGTTTATCATGAAATTAATTGTAGATCTATATCTCTTTCCTATTACTCTATGTTTGACTAGAAATATTGTTTTAGTTCTGTATTTTGCACAAAGCATATGCGTAGGATGAAAATTTGGAGTTATGTTGGTAGGAGCTAGGACCCTACCGAGTCTAGGGCGTAGGTTGTAGGGGAAGGAGGGGGCTGGGCGTGGTGCTGCTCGCGGTCGCCGGCGGCAGGGCGCCGTCGTGCGCGAGAGAGGAGGCGGCACACAAGGGGCTGGAGGTGGCTAGGGTTAGGGTCCGGCTCCTCTGGGAGCCGGGCAATAGATTTATTCTTATTGCTTGATTGTCATAGAGTCTTACAACTAGTATATATAACCACGATGGAAAATAAAATAGATAACTTGTGGGCTAAGCCCCCAACTAAACCTTCTCCGGCGCCGGAAGGAGACGCCCGTCGAAGGTCGGAGGAAGCGTTGGAGTAGCCGCAGGTGGCTCCCCACGGAAGGGCTTCAGCAGCCCCACATGGAAGACGTCGTGGATGCGGGCATCGGCCGGAAGCTGAAGACGGTATGCCACCTTCCCGATGCGCTCCAAGACAGCAAAGGGCCCGGCGTAGCGAGGACCCAGCTTGCGCTTCGCGCATGGGTCCAGTGACTGCGTAGAGCGATGAAGGAGACGCAGCCAAACCCAGTCACCCACCGTGAACTTCGCCTCGCGATGGTGGTCGTCGTAGTAGTGCTTGGCCAGCTGCTGGGCCTGAAGGAGGCGTTGCCGGACCTTGGCCAGCATCTCGTCACGGCGCCGCATAAGATCACCGGAAGCGTCGCAGTCTACGATGAACGGCCGGTCGAAGTCCGGCATCTGAAGGACGGGGCCTGTCGTGAGGGCCCCCTTGAGGGCCTCGAACGCCTCGGTCGCCTCCGCATCCCAGGCAAAGGTGTCGCGCCGGAGCAGGCGCGTGAGTGGAGATGCGGTGAGGCCGAACTCCCGGATAAATTGCCGGTAGTACCCCGTGAGGCCCAGAAACCCGCGAAGAGCCCGCGGTGAATGCGGGGTCGGCCAGGCGGCGACGGCCGCCACCTTGTCGGCGTCCATGGTCACCCCCTCGGTCGAGATGACGTGGCCGAGGTAGGCGACGGAAGGCGTCCCGAACGAGCACTTCGAGCGCTTAAGATGAAGATGATGCGCTCGAAGCTCGTTGAAGACGATGGCGACGTGCTGAAGGAGCTCCGCCCACGAGGTGCCGTAGATAAGAATATCATCAAAGAAAACGAGCACAAACCGGCGCAAGTAGGGGCGGAGGACGTCGTTCATCAGAGCCTGAAAAGTCGCCAGTGCATTGGAGAGACCAAACGGCATGACCAAGAACTCGAAGTGACCGTGATGAGTCCGAAACGCTGTCTTGGCGATATCATCCGGGTGCATGCGCACTGGTGGTAACCCGACCGGAGATCGAGTTTGGTGAAGAAGCGCGCCCCATGTAGCTCATCCAAGAGCTCATCAACCACCGGGATAGGAAACTTGTCCTTAAGTGTGAGGGCATTACGGGCGCGGTAGTCAATGCAGAAGCGCCACATGCCGTCCGACTTGCGGACGAGGAGGACCGGTGCGGAGAACGGCGATGTGGAGATCCGGATGATGCCCGCGACGAGCATGAGTGCATACTGGCGCTCCAGCTCATCCTTCTGCAGCTGCGGATAGCGGTATGGCCGGACCGCCACTGGCGTCGAGCCCGGCAGGAGATGAATACGGTGATCGTACACCCGGGCGGGTGGAAGGCCCTGCGGCTCGTCGAATAGGTTGCCGTGCTGCTGCAGGAGGTGCTCCAATAGAGGGTGCTCGGCCTCGGTCGTGGCCGTCGCCAGCTGGAGCTAGGGCGTTGACGGTGAGGCGCCCCCAACGCCCTCCCACTGGACGCGGCGGCCGAGACGCCAGAAGGACATCGTCAGGGCGTCGAAGTCCCAGAGGATGGGACCGAGGGTCCGCAGGAAGTCGACACCAAGGATGAAGTCGAAGCAGCCCAAGTCGATGCCCACGCACGTGATGGTGAAGTGCTCGTCGCCGATGGTGATGGGCACGTTCCGCGCGAGCCCATGACACCGAAGACGATCGCCGTTGGCCACCGTGACCCGAAGTTGCTCCCCGCCCGTCGGCTGCAGCGCTAAGCGGCGCATGGTAGCCTTGGGCAGGAAGTTATGTGTGGAGCCCATATCCAAAAGGGCCACCAGGCGCTCGCCATGTATCATTACGGGCAAGAGCATGGTCCGCTCATCGCGGATGCCGGCAAGCGCATGGAGCGAGACCACGAGGGCCGTCGCCGGGGCGGCCGCGGATGCGGCATCGGCAGCCGCTGGGGGCGGCAGCGCGTCGAGCCCGTCGGTCGGGGCGTCCTCCTCGGTGTAGTCGACCGTCTCCAGGTAGAAGAGGTGCGGGCAGACATGGCTCGGCGCGTAGGGCTCATCGCAGTTAAAGCAGAGCCCCAAGCGCCGACGCTCCAGCTACTCCGCCTAAGAGAGACGACGGAAGGGCCGCGTCGCGGCCGGGGTGGTGGTCACCGGAGTGGCCGGGGGTGGCCGGCCCGGCGCGGGGGACTGCCTGGCGGCATCCTCGAGCTGGGCCCGCCGGCTGCATGGCTTTGGCGCGGCACTCGAAGGCGCGGGCGTAATACATGGCCGTCTGGCGATCCTGGGGTCCCCAAAGCTCCACGTCCACGCGGATGTGATCCGGAAGTCCACCGACGAAGAGGTCGGCCCGCTGCTGCGCCGTCACACCCGACGCGTGGCAAGCCAGGGCCTGGAAACGGTCGGCGAAGTCCTGAACCGTGGAGGTGAAGGGAAGGCGGCCGAGCTCTGCCAGGCGGCTCCCGCGGATCGGTGGCCCAAAACGAAGGAGGCAGAGCTCGCGGAAGCGCTCCCAAGGGGGCATGCTGCCCTCGTCCTGCTCGAGGGCGTAGTACCAGGTCTGTGCCGCGCCACGGAGGTGGTAGGAGGCGAGCCAGGTACGCTCCGAGGCGAGGGTGCGCTGCCCGCGAAAGAACTGCTCGCACTGGTTGAGCCAGTTGAGGGGGTCCTCCGTGCCGTCATAGGTGGCGAAGTCCAGTTTGGCAAACCGCGGCGGTGTCTGAGTCGGAGCGCCGTGGCCGATTGGCTCGGAGGTGCGAAGCAGCGAGGATTGGGGCGCCCGGTCAGCATGGCCGCGGCCCGTGGAGTGCCCCGCGGAGCCGGAGGGTCGCCGAATTGCAGAGTGGGCGCCGGCGGGTCTCCAGCCGACGTGTGGACGGGTGGCGGCGATGATCCGGTCAGCCAGGCCGGTATTGGGGACGGCGACGGCGGGAAGCGCACTTGCTGGATCGGTACGCCTCCCTGCATGGGTGACCCGGGCCCCGTGCTGGGCGGTGGCGGGGCCGGCAGCTGCGGCTGCGGCGGCGCGGACCCGGGTGGCGTGGGAGGCGCAGCGAGGCCCGGGGCTGGCCACTGTGGCCAT
>NC_057811.1:284769148-284773729 GCF_018294505.1 Triticum aestivum
TGGTGGTGTAGAGCCCCGATCGGCGCCATGGTGGCCGCGTACCAGGGCAGGGCGGCGGGCCCGGTCGCGGCGGCCGGCTGCCCGTAAGGCTCGGCCAGGTAGAGGCGGATGCCTTGGACGGCGGTGATGAGGTCATTAAGGACCCCCGATGATCTCCGTTGGGGAGTAGACGACGGCAGGCGGCGCGGTGACGAGCAGCGATTGGCCGGTAGAGGCCCCCGCGGTGGAGCCGAGCGGCGCAGTGGGAAGCGCCAGCGGCGTGGTGGAGAGGTCGATCGGCGCCGTTGAGAGGGAGGAGGATGCGGTGGTGGTGGGCAGCGGCGAGATGGGCAGCGGCGGGGTGGGTGGTGGAGCAGACATGATCGGACCCAAGCTACCTGATACCAAATTAGTAGGAGCTAGGACCCTACCGAGTCTAGGGCGTAGGTTGTAGGGGAAGGAGGGGGCTGGGCGTGGTGCTGCTCGCGGTCGCCGGCGGCAGGGCGCCGTCGTGCGCGAGAGAGGAGGCGGCGGCGCAAGGGGCTGGAGGCGGCTAGGGTTAGGGTCCGGCTCCTCTAGGAGCCGGGCAATAGATTTATTCTTATTGCTTGATTGTCATAGAGCCTTACAACTAGTATATATAACCACGATGGAAAATAAAATAGATAACTTGCGGGCTAAGCCCCTAACTAAACCTGCCCCAGTGGGCCTTCTACGGGCATAAGTCTGCCCGGTCATAACATATGTATTTTACGTTTTGTACTTATAATAGTAGATTATCACACACTGTAACTACCTGGTACCAGAGGGTCCGTTCACACACTGTAACTACCTGGTACCAGAGGGTCCGTTCAATAAGCAAAATGAAATGACCATTTGAGCGGGATTAAAAAGTATAACCAACTCATATTGATTACTTTTTTGAAGCAGACTGTGATACATGAATGTTTAAGCACCTTCCTTATGTTCTTAATTGTGCAGGGAATATACCTCGCATCAGTGACAAACTCAGGATGTTTAACAGTGCATGACTTTGAGACCTTATACTGCTCCTTGTATGGCCCATTATGTCGTAAGTTAAACTTAACCAACTCAGTTTGCTAGAAAAATGCTGAAAGTAGATGCCTTGCAAATAATATTCTCTGTATTATGATCCTAGTAGATTCGCCTGTGTGTTGGTAGGATCATATAGTAATTATAGGATGGCACCTTAAAGACCGTTACTGTGTAGATCATAAGATCAGGGCCATTAGTTTATCATTGTGACCCTGCAGGGTCAGGATTGGAATGGTCCAACAGGAACATAGAATCGTACATTGTACTTGTTTCTGTCTTGGCAACTTTGCTTTAATGTACATTAGGCATTTGTTAGTTCTTACTATGAAATAAGCTTCAGGAACTCCCCTAAGAATGATGTATCATTTTAAGACCCTGGTATTCTCGTTTGAATCATCCTCTTTGAGAAAATAGACCTTGTTTGCCACGTCCAGATTAAGGATTTCCATGACATGGATGTACCCTGTACCTTCTGTTGCTGGTTATGTTGATATGAATTGGCCTTGTTAAACCATTCTAAATATCCAGATAGCTAAACCAAAAGTTAAAATGATAGTGTACTGTGTTTCTCAACCATATATTTATGAAACAGAACATCCTCTTAGAATATTCAAGGAAAAGTCACACTCAAGATGATTTATTCCTAGTTTACTGTCTCAGGTCTCGTCATAATTTTGCTGTTATTACTTATTCATTGGCAGGTATACCAGATGACTCATCAAACTATGTGCTCCATATATCAAACTCAATGCCTCTATGTGCTGTCCGATGGAATCCAGGAAATCAAGACGAGGTTGGTATCAGCATTGATTTTCATGTGGGATTTCCTTTTTTCATTTTATCTGAGTTCAGAAAGTACTTTGGCACTAAATATCAATGAGGAATAATAAGTGTAACTGGCAGTTAGGGACGGCAATTATGTTTATTTTATAAATTAAATATAGCGCTTATGACTTAAGTGGTTTCTATCTATTTTATTTATTGAGCTCTGAGCATGCCTGATGCAGATTGTTTGCTCATCTAGCCAAACTGACAAAGTTTTACTGTTTGACATTGGGTACGTCTCATCTGCTCCGACTGAAGTAAGTACCTCTTTTGCATTGTTCCTTGACAAATGCTTTACTTGTTACTCAATCATACTGTAAATATATTTTCTTCATGTTGTCTTACATCAGAATTTCAAAGATCATGTAGTCTTTTCTTTCTCCTTCAATTCCAAAATAATCATGCCAGTAAAATATATTTGCTGTTACTGTTGGCGTTTTGTTTCTGCCAAACACCACATATGGCCATGGAATTTTGAGCAAACCCATGTGTTGATTGGCATATTACCTGGGGGTTTTCCCCAGTTTTTTGGTACAGTACAAATATCCAATCTGCTAATGGGTACGCCCATTTTAAAAAAGCTGCACTCATCCTTGGTCATCATATAACAAGGTAGGCAGGGTTCCATCAGCATCACTAAAAGCAAAATTACACAATGCTAAAGAAAAGGTTTCTGGATAATATTTCAAGATAATATACTTCCAGATGCTGTACATCTTAGTCCATTAGAAGGAAATTTGTTGTAGTAGCTCATTGTATTACACAACGCCCCTCACGACTGTTCTGATTTTTAAATTATTGTATTTTAGGTTTTACAGAAAGGGATGACCAAATTTCATGGTTTCTGCTCGGAATCCCGGAAGGGTTTGACTGATCTAGCTTTTACTCCAGACGACAAGTCACGGTATGTGACAGTTTTGTGTTTATTCACTGTCATGTCACTTGTGATAAGGCCAATCATAAATTATTTCTATTTAGCAACTATTGTGATGCTTTGTATAAATAATTGACTGCATATCATGTTTCTTGTTCTTTTCATAGAAAGGGGAAAATATGGTTTGACCCTTGCTTCAAGAAAAACGAAAGAAATATTAGCAGTTGTGAAGCTAAATAAATGAAGTTGTGATAATAAATGAAAAACTAAAGTAATAGTTTCTAATGGTATATTTTTTGTAATATATAATTCGTATTATGTTGGTCAAGTTGCTGATCTAGGGATATGCGTGGGCCTAATAAACCAGAAAAATGTAGTATTTGGGAGGCATAAGCTATGTATATATGCACCAAATACCAATATTCTTAATGAGATTTCTCCAGCTGGAAATTATGCATAAAATTTCCACTTACTGGCTCACCATTGTAGGCTATTTGCTTCTGGACTTGATGGTGCAGTCTACATGTGGGACAGGCGGCTAAGTAAGACACACTGTGTTGAGCTTACAGCACTCCTAGAATCTCAGTTTACCAGTGTCAAGCTAAATATGGATAATCGGGTATGCTAATTGTCATGTTAAATATTTGTTGTTCTATAGTATGTACCTTTCCTAATTCTCATGTTAAGTACTGATGTTTTATAAAAACAGTTGTTTAGCTTTGTTAATGGTGTCCTCTTATACACTAACCTATGTTTCAGATTCTGTCTTGCTTTGTAAATACCACCTAATATGATGTAATGTGATGTCTGCTGATATGTTGTATATCTACTGTATGATCGATCAAATACGCTTTGTCCAAACTTAGTGGTAAACAAGAGGCTAATCTTGCTATTTTTGTTTTTATGCATTTTGCATTTTCTGTTACCTTGAACAGTTTACAATTCATCCATTCATGTATGGGGACTTATAATTTTTTTTTTCAGACAGTGTTTGGTGCAACTAGAAATGGGACCATTCATGTTTGGGATACACGTGGAGGGAGGGCATCAGCTGCTTTTCAAAGTCATAATGAGGTACATTCAGTTGATAAACATTCTGCTAGTTCTGCTTCTTTTCATGTGATTTAAGGTCATCCAACTTGATATTCTGCATGATGATTTCAGTGTTCTGTGAATCAGAAAAGAGAACTTCTGTTAGAGTACGTAATGGGCCTAATGGCCTGGGCTGGCGGTATAGCCCGTTAGTCTTAGGATTAATTAGAGATAAGGGTCGCTTGCTTAGGGGTCAAGTAAGTCTTGCTTGGGAGTCAAGTAAACCTCTCTATATAAAGAGAGGAGATGTATCAATCTAATCAAGCAAGAATTAAGAAGGAAATCCCTTCCCTCTTGCCCGGCCGTGGGCAAAAGGTCCCCGGCCGGCCCTCTAGTGCCCTCCTTCTAGCAGCCACATAACAGTTTGGTATCAGCTAGCTTCGGTTCGATCATGTCTTCACCGCCGCCCAACCCGTCTCTTCCGCTGCCGGTCACCTCGTCGCCTCCGGCGACCACCACGACCGTCGCCCCGCTCCTGCCGGCACCGGGCTCCTCCGTCGCGCCTGCCCCCGCCGTCCTCACCCCGGAGGTGTCCGGGGCGCTGCGGGCCCTAACCCAGGCGGTCCAGGAGATCCGCCTGTTCTTGGCCGCGTCCTACCGGCCGCACCCGGCTGCGCCGCCCATCGCCGCCACCGCGCCGTTGTGGCTGCCGCCGCACCAGGCGGCCTACGCCGCGCTCGCCGGGCCGCTACAACAGCCGCTGTAGCTGCCATCCACCGCCCCGCCCTGGCTGCAGTGGCAGCCGCCACTCCTGG
>NC_057811.1:284774268-284777793 GCF_018294505.1 Triticum aestivum
CGCGCTCGCCGGGCCGCCGCTGCTGCCATCCACCGCCACCACCGCCCTGCCTTGGCTGCAGTGGCAGCTGCCGCTCCTGGCGGCCTCCGCCGCGCCCGGCGCTCCGCTGCAGCAGCCACCGCCGGTCAGCTCCGGCCCCGCATCGACCGCGCTGGCGGGAGTCCCGATCCACCAGATCAAGTTCCCGCCGTCCCCCTCACCGCTTCCCCAGGGCGTCCCCATCCAGCAGATCACGTTCCCGCCGTCGCCGTCACTGCTTCCGGCTTGGATCACTACCCGCCACGTGTCAGCGGCGGTGAGGCTGCAGGCTGCTGCGCGCGGCCTCCTAGCGCGTCGGCATGTGTGCGAGATGCGTGGTATGCGGCTGCCGCTCCTTCCAGTTGCGCTTCGCTGCGCAAAGGACCTCGATCTCGTCCGCTGCGTCGGGGATCTTGGGCATGCTATTTTCCCCACGGACGGCGACCTCAAAGTCTGCGACATCGGCGGTTGGGGGGGCGCCCCCTCCTTGCCATTCTTCCTCGAAAGCCCTCCACTCTTCTCTGTGCGGTGCAGACCAACAGCCGTCCGGTGGGGAGTAGGCATGGTGTCACCGACAGGAGTGCACCGCGTAGCACCACTGCATTCCGCCGCCGGCCGCCGCGAGGGCGCCTCTGCTGGTCGCTCTTGCGACCACTTCCAGGTGGCCATACAAATGCACTCCTTTTGTCCAGATGGTGTCCATGGGATCCAGGAGGCTGTACATGTGCACGTCTGACGTGCGGATGGTGTCCACTTTTTGTTAAGGGGTCCAAAATAAAGCGTCCCAGTCCATTTCAGGTTGAGAGTAATAAAACAAGCCGAGATGTAAAAGGCTTGTTTTTAGGTGTTAGTTTTGTGTTGCGTCGAGTCATGGTTATAAGTTAGGTAGGCTGCAGGTCGAGGACAAGCTGCATGTCCAGGTGGGGTGTAGTGTTAGAGTACATAATGGGCCTAATGGCCTGGGCTGGCGGTATAGCCCGTTAGTCTTAGGGTTAATTAGAGATAAGGGTCGCTTGCTTAGGGGTCAAGTAAGCCTTGCTTGGGAGTCAAGTAAACCTCTCTATATAAAGAGAGGAGATGTATCAATCTAATCAAGCAAGAATTAAGAAGGAAATCCCTTCCCTCTTGCCCAGCCGCGGGCAAAAGGTCCCCGGCCGGCCCTCAAGCGCCCTCCTTCTAGCAGCCACATAACAACTTCTGTTTGTGAACTTTATGTATTCAGTAGTGCTGTACCAATTCAGCATGCACATACAAGTTTCTACATATCTATAGTCAGCTAGTTAGTTCTATTTGATTGTAAATACACCCTTTTTACTATGATATTTTTAAATGATACCCCCAAAGTTGCTTTTGTTTATTCCATTTTTATATACTTAAACTGATTATAATTTATAAGTGGTTTCTAGGTGCCAAGCAAACTAAATGTGAACAAATTCTCAGAGGAAACTGCCCCTGTCATCCACCAACCTCCAATGATAAATCACAACCGTGGGACTCAATCTGAAAACCTACTAAAACTCACAATATGCTAAAGAACCCTAAATTACAGAAACAACTCTTGTTAAGATATCATGTTAAATGTGATCTGCGGAAGATTAGAAATAGGTAGTGGTTTAGTGCACTAGACTATGAAGTGCAATTGCAAGGATAATCTATCTAATTTCCAATTTATTTTGTATTTCATGCCATGGCTATGACAGTGCTAGTACCATTTTATAACAGAGAAA
This sequence comes from Triticum aestivum, assembly GCF_018294505.1. NCBI lineage: Eukaryota > Viridiplantae > Streptophyta > Magnoliopsida > Poales > Poaceae > Triticum > Triticum aestivum. The sequence continues at coordinate 284,776,014 of NC_057811.1, forward strand.
GTAGTAGAGAAAGAACAGCCCTTCATTTTGAAGCTTTTTACGCAGCAATGTCATAGCTGTATTGGCAACATGATGACTATTGTTCCTTGCCTTGGTTCTGGGCTGACAAAATTTTCATCCAGGTTCAACCTTTGTCATCAGTGAAGATATCAACGTTGTTGGGAAAAATTGCATCGCTGAAGGTATTTGAAAGATAAATACTTACTGCAACGGAATTTATGCTAAAGAAACCTCATGTATCCGTTTCCATTCTTGTGACCCATATTGAAGCCTCACATACACATAGTATTACTGACATGGTTCTATATCAGAGCCATCTGCATGAACTACCAACTAGTTTGATTGTGGAACAGAAAAGAAACCCTAAACCCTAAACCCTAATATCAGGAAAAGAAAAGAAACCCACATTTATTGTTATACAGCATCTAATCTAACATACAATAATGCATCTCAATTGGAAGGTGTATAATTCTTTTGGATGTTTCAAAACATGTTTAATAAATTTTTAGTTCATCCATATGATGCACCGAAATTCTGTTTTCAGACATATTACAAAATGGTATAGTTCATCTATCCGATCCATCCCGATTATAATGGTTTGGAACTGTTTTTCTCTTTGAAGCTAGATATTTTTCCCTCTTAAGCTTACCGAAAAAGGGCTTCCCCCTGCTTTATATTATAAAGCAATCATCACCACATACATCTGAGCGAGCCGAACACACACACGCCACCACGACACGCAACAAACACACCCAAGGCTAGATACAAAGGTGCCGAGCACCATCACACCACTCGGACACAACCAAGCCAGCAAAATATGAGCTACGAAGAACCACTTGGAGCCACCGAGGGGGTGAGACGGACCATGACGAAGCAAGGACTCCAAGACGGTGCCTCCCAGAAGGGTAAGACCACGGATAGCCACCACCGTCCGATCCGCAGATCAAGTTTTCACCTGGACCAAATGAAACGCAAATCTTCTGCGTTTTCTCGAAAAAGATTTCGCCCGGAGCGACGCAGTGGGTGGGAGCACCGCGGCAGAGCCTTCAAGAAGAATACGACGTCCACGGATGCCGCCACCGACGGCCGGAAAAGGACTGGGCAAGTGATGAACCCCGGTGCTCGCACCCTGCCGACACACCCTTGCTCCGCCAACCACCCGCAGCCACGTCCCCTACGAAACCATGGCTGCCCACTCCAACCTGAGACGCAGGTTCCGCCCCCGAACGCCACGCCTCCCGCCGCCAGGGCCGCCGCCCAACATCCAGACACCCCCAAGACCATCCAAAGAGATCAACTTTGCACCAAAAGAGCACCACCGACCGACGAACCGCAGCATACAACATCCTGCCTTGAACATCGCCGAAGCTGCGACAGCCAGCACGCGGCCGGGGAAAGGGGGAGGTGGGGGAGCGGACGCATCCGGACCAGCACACCCCTGTGCCAGTGACGGGGGCCCGAGCACGTCGGCGCCACCCATCCCTCCCGCCAGCCTGCCCACCGGACACACCCCTGTGCCGCCCCACCTCATCAGCCGACGCAGCACTGCGCAAGGCCGCCGACGCAGACTCGACCACCGGCAAGGGGGGCCCCAAGTACAACCGCCGAACGCCAAGAATACTCACCGGGGAGCCCATCTGCCCTGCCGCCGTCGTCCAGCCGGCGGGACGACTGGATCCCGACCAGCACACCCACCTGCCACCGCTGCTGCGCCTCCACCACCACCAGCCGAGGCCACGGTAGGGGCGGACGCCCGCAGCCCGCGCCGTCCGCGGCCCTC
>NC_057811.1:284778181-284791225 GCF_018294505.1 Triticum aestivum
CACCTCCGCCGCAGCCCCTTCACGCCGCCGCCCACAACTCGCGTCGCCGCCGCCAGCCTCTACCGCCGCGCCCCGAGCGAACGCCGCGTCGCCGCTCGACCCGGAGGCCCGCGCTTGCCGGACCGAGAGGGGGAAGGAGAGGGCCCCGCCGCCGCCAGCACTGGCCGGGCTTTGCCCGCTGGTACGTTGAGGCGGCGGCGAGGGGAGGGAGGCTCGAGGAAGGGGGGGCTGGGGGCGGCGCTAGGGTTTTCCCCTCAGGCGCTCGCTGGAGCGCCGCGGGAGGGAGGGAGAGACAGATTTAGAAATGGTACCCCTCTGAAGCTTTGAGACAAAGGAATAACAATAGTTAATTTGGAGTGTTGTTAGATAACTTATAATGCTAACAATATTAAGGCTATAAAACATAGTTCTCAGTTTAACATTATTTTCACCATGCTAAATATTTTCAGGAACAATCAAACATTGTTTCAAGTGAAATTCTGTCGATAGACTTTAACCCTAGTTGCTCATATCAGTTAGCCTTCCATCTTGATGATGGGTGGTAAGTATCTCAGACCTTTCACTTATTGTCATTATATAGTCACATACAAATCAATGGTTACTTTGTTCTTATTAGAGCTTTTTACTCTTCATTCTTTCATTTCTAGTATAAATTTAGTGATGTGTGCTTACTAGTGATTTCTCATCCATCTGCATCCCATGTTAGGTCTGGAGTCCTGAATGTCAACACTTTCAGTGTTAGTCATCTGCACTGCCCTCCTCCTGCTTGGTTGTAAGTGTTGATCTATGCATTGTTTCAAACTTGGACTCCATACGAGTATGTCTTAGTAAGCTTTACAAATGTGACCAAATTTTTTCTCCCAAGGAAATATGACCAAATTGTTTTATGGTTCTCTGCTGTTTGTTATATTAGGGAGGGCGTGGACTCTGTGTTGCATAAGCGGAAAGCCACCTGGCTGTCGACATCTTCAGTAAGAAAATTATAGGGCATACTCAAATCTTAATACATGCAACACTTTTCTTATAATTGGACCCCGTAAGACATCGAATCGAAGAAAATAAAATTTCATGAATGCTAACAGATGCAGTCCTGCTTACCATGCTAGCCATAATGTTTGTTATTTCCATTTCTTGACATAAAACATAGTGAAACGCATCAAGGCATATGATGCATGTCATATGTTTACATTGTGCAGATTTATGCAGTCGGATCTTCCTCCAATAATGGAATATATGCACTGGATTTTCATCCAGATACAAGCTCCACATGCCATGTGGACTACAAGTATGCTGGTCTTTCATTTCCAGTTTGTTTTGGTTTTGACGGAGTCAACTTACTTGGCAATCTAATCTTCTACCACCTCCATTCCTAAATATAAGACGTTTTGGCAGTTTAAATTGAACCACCGGGACGTCTTATGTTTAGAAACAGAGGGTGTAGTTATTTGCTGGGACGTATGTGGAGAAGTTCCACAATTTCAGCAGTTCGTCACTTTTTTCTTGGATCCATTGAACAAAAACAAAAAAGAAGTTCCCTTGGAAATAACTTTGGATTCAGCTCATTTTATGCACAATGTTCATTCTTGTTTCCTCACCTGGCTTTCCATGTTTCAGTGAGGAAACAAAAGGCTCCGAGGAAAATCAACCTGCAGAAAACAAGTTTATTCCCTTATCCGAAAGGGTGCTTTCCTGTGCAGCCCATCCACTCAGTCATGACATAATTTGTGGTACCGAGGTTAGTTTGCTTACATTCTGGTTAAGACTGCTGTATCTATATTCTGATTCCGCACGTGAAAGGCCATACTGGATCTACGTATATGCCGAATGGCTTTAGAATTGGAATTTTGTCAGATTTACAAACAAAATTGGAGTCAGGTGGCAAAAATATAACTAGTCACTATTGTCTTCAGTTCTCGTCGTTGCTCATGGTATCACAAAAGTATGAGACCGTCAGAGATCCAGAGTAGGGCCCGAGCACATCAGGAGCTTCCTCCAAGCACAAGCAATATCCTCGATCGATTGCGGCATTATTATCTCATGGACGCCCTGCACATAAGAAGGATGTGTGCAGCATGGGACTTTGTTGAATTTGGCTGGCAGGTCGCTTTAGCTGGGGAAGCTGTGTGGTTGGTCACAAGATTCAGCTTGCGGCCAGAAGACCAATGGACATGGTCGTTGCACTTGATCTTTCAAGTGTTGGCCTTCAAGGCATGCTTATGGGGGCGAGGAGGATTGTTCACTTGTAATTACTGTTTCATCTTTAGCCGTCCGATCCGATGGTTTTTAGAAAGTGCTGTCATCTGTATATGCCGTGCTCTGTACATGAACTGTTTGGAATCAGTTTGATTTGTGTTGTGTAGATGAACCTTCTTGATTCGTCGTGCTTAAGATGGCGAGTTTTCTACAAGTTGAGTTGAGCCGGCATCATCAGCCACGAGGCCTTCCCAGAGCTAGAGCAATGTGTCAGTGATGGAAAGTTGCCACGTATGTACTGCCTCTGTCCAGGTTGAGTTAAATGCACAGAACCACCACTATCGTGTCACGACTAGCGGAAAATCATCATATAATGATTCGTGACATTTTGCACCGAACTGAAAATCTAACAGTGACAAAAAAAAACACCGAGCAAAGAATTGAGCACGTTTTGATGTGGCAAATAGGCCACGTAGCTAGTGCCTAAGCAGTAAAGGCCGGACGAGACTTGCCTGCTCCCTTCCCATGCTCCCATCCGTGCTTCCGTATACGTGGCTTGATTTGATTGGAAGAAAATAAGGCCCAGCCCCACCCCCTGAAAATCAGGGGGGGAGAGATGATTAGATTAGAAAAGAAAAAGGGAAAAGAACAGCCGTAGGATGAAGTGGGAGCACGGATGGGAGCATGGAGAGGGAGCAGGCAAGCCGGATCCGTAAAGGCCGGACCAACCAAGCCAGCCAGAAGCCGCCGCTCAATGTACAAGTTGTCATCACCTTCCATAATATCTTTGCATCCCATTGTTTTGCAGGTCCTCGAACAGCCGCAAAATAGGCTCAGAGCTCTCCATATGCCCTCTCGACACCCTTTCTACCTTTTTGTCTTTGGACAAAGTGGGGTCTTTCATCACCCGTTGGCTTAGAGATGGTCTCGAGAAGGTCTCCCACGAAAGATAGATACCATCACAAAGATAATAGCCCATTTCGTAATCATGATCATTGATGGTATAGTTGCATGGAGGAGCTTCTCTTGCACACAACCTTGCAAGCAATGGGACTGTTGCAACACATTGATGTCATTGTGCGACTCGGACATCCCAAGGAAAGTGTATCAAATCCTCCACCACATAATGGCGATCCTCCTCCTTCGCTTGCTTTTTGTCCACCATCCGCTCCCTCTCCTTCGAGAGTGGCACCCAATCTGACAGCAAGGGATGTGGCATGGTGAAAGATCGTGGATGTCGCCTAGAGAGGGGGGGGGGGTGAATAGGCGTTTTAAAATAATTACGGTTGAGGCTTGAACAAATGCGGAATAAACCTAGCGGCTAATTTGTCAAGCACAAAACCTAAAGGGACTAGGCTCACCTTTGTGCACCAACAACTTATGCTAAGCAAGATAGACAACTATGTGATAGTAAGATATATGACAAGGAACAATATGGCTATCACAAAGTAAAGTGCATAAGTAAAGGGCTCGGGTAAGAGATAACCGAGGCACGCGAAGACGACGATGTATCCCGAAGTTCACACCCTTGTGGATGCTAATCTCCGTTTGGAGCGGTGTGGAGGCACAATGCTTCCCAAGAAGCCACTAGGGCCACCGTAATCTCCTCACACCCTCGCATAATGCAAGATGCCGTGATTCCATTAAGGGACCCTTGAGGGCGGTCACCGAACCCGTACACTTTGGCAACCCTTGAGGGCGGTCACCGGTACCCGTCAAATTGCTCGGGGCGATCTCCACAACCTAATTGGAGACCCCGACGCTTGCCCGGAGCTTTACACCATAATGATTGAGCTCCGAACACCACCAACCGTCTAGGGCGCCCACACACCCAAGAGGAACAAGCCCAAGGGTACCAAGCACCCAAGAGTAATAAGCTTCTCAACTTGTAACTTTCATGTATCACCGTGCAGAACTCAAACCGATGTACCAAATGCAATGGCAAGGACACATGGAGTGCCCAAGTCCTTCTCTCCCAAATCCCACCAAAACAACTAATGCTAGGGAGGAAAATGAGAGGAAGAACAAGAAGGAGAACACCAAGAACTCCAAGATCTAGATCCAAGGGGTTCCCCTCACATAGAGGAGAAAGTGATTGGTGGAAATGTGGATCTAGATCTCCTCTCTCTTTTCCCCCCAAAACTAGCAAGAATCCATGAAGGGATTGAGAGATAGCAAGCTCGAAGAAGGTCAACAATGGGGGAAGAACACGAGCTCAAAGGATAAGGCTCAATAGGGAAGAAGACCCCCTTTTATAGGGGGGAGAAAAATCCAACCGTTATCCCCATTCTCAGCCTGCAGCGAGTGGTACTACCGCTGGCCGCAACGGTACTGCCGCTTGGCCCAACGGTACTACCGCTGGGACCTCGCACAATGCCTAAGGGAGAAGGAACAGAGGAGAGGGCCACTGAGCGGCACTAGCAGCGGTAGTACGGGCGGTACTACCGCTCACAAGCGGTACCACCGCTCCTACTGCCGCTGTTACTGCCGCTGAACCCGACACGAGACACGCAGGTCTCGAGTCGAGGCGGTACCAGCGCGGAACCGGAGCCGTACTACCGCTTGTGTCCATGGGCGGTACTACCGCTGTGAAGCAGCGGTACTACCGCTGTGAAGCAGCGGTACTACTGCTTGTGGCTATAAGCGGTACTGCCGCTCCCGCCCAGCGGTACTACCGCTGGTGCCTCCCTTAAGCTACTTCCAAGAAAAATAGATGCACAGGAAAACCAGAGCTGCCACAACTTCTGCAAATGAGCTTCGAAATGAGAAAACTCAACCTTGTTGGATAGAAGACGACAAATACTATCCAACAACGGCTGGTAATAATAAGAAGTGGCAGGGGAGGTATGCGAAACATATAGAGGAGAGAAACTTCCAACAGAGAAGAACCGGCATAACCTCCAACATCGAAAACATCATAGAAGATGGATGTGAACTCCGTTTTCGATGAACTCGAGCTTGTCATCAAGATGACCATAAGCTCCAAAACTCACAAAGAGAAGAACCAAACAAGAACCAATAAAGATGATGCAAGGATGCAATGGTTTGAGCTCTCTATGAACGATATGATCAAGCTACTCATCGAGAGCCCCCCTTGATAGTACGACAATCGATCCTATAACCCGGTCTCCCAACTACCACCATGAGACCGGTAAAATAGAAAACCTATCAAGGGCAAACCTTTGCCTTGCACATAGTCCACTTGAGTTAGATGATGACGATCTTGACTCCCTCAAGTTGGACCACCTTTCTTGATTGCGATGGCTCGATGAAGACTAGTTCATTGCTCCCCCATAACCACTATGGGTGAGCCACTCTTCCGCACATCTTCACAAGTCCATTGTCACCATAATGGACGGCAAGCTTTAAGCACTTGATCTCTTCGTGATGCTCCACTTGAACTTGCACACGACAATCTTGATGACGATCACCACTTGATGTCATCCTCTCCATGGGTTGTATGATATCTTCCTCTTGACGCAAGCCCATGGACACATACCTAACCCCACATAGAACTCTCATATAGACCATGGGTTAGTACACAAAGTGTAATGGACAATGTTTTACCATACCATGGGACCACTTGAATCACTCTTCTATGCTTTGTGAGTTGATCAACTTGAATCACTCTTTGTACATAGTCTTGATCAACCTTGAATCTTTCCAACTTTATCCATTAAGATGATGTCTTAAAGGTAAACATGAATGTTCACACAATCTTCTTCTTCAAGACATGCTTGCAATAAGCTCAACACTCACATGACCAATCTTTGGATAATTCCTTAATAACACCATGGTCAACTCATAAACTCCTTGAAACCAACAAATGGACTTCAAGAAAAACCTATGGACAAATCCTTCAAATATAACTCAAGGCAATCATTAGTCCATGGAGATTGTCATCAATTACCAAAACCAAACATGGGGGCACCGCATGTTCTTTCACATGGCGACAGGGAGGAAGAATGTGCTACGGGCAGTGATGTTGGAAGTGGAGATTCTAAGCTATTCGGTCATGTCAAAGACCTCTTTATTGACGCAGGCAACAGGAAGATGTGGTGGGCGCTGAAAAACTGTGACGGAAAACATGACGGGAATAGCCCTAGGAAGGTTGCACGCTTCCTGATGCCATGGCCGTCTTGCCGTCCGCTCCATTGGCAGAGAGAGGAGACGGGCCGCACGAAAAGATAAGAAGGAAAGTGAAACTTCCCTTCCACATGAGCGGTTTATGGATTGAGCGCGACACGCCGTTAAGTTCTAGTGACTCGGGACCATATGACGACTCTGCTAGAGAGTCATTTCGATCCGAAATCATCATACTGATAGTTATTATAGCGATCGAGCCAATATAGCGACTTTGATAGAGTTGCTCTGAGGCATGTCCCATTGGAGCATTATGGAGCCACTAGCCTCGTCGCGTCTATCTTGCAATCATGTTGTCTATGTCGGCAGTTATTGGAGCATATTGCTCCAATGGTGTGAAGATGTCTTAGCACCATCCTCCCTCCCCCCAAAACAAAAGACACACTTGACTTTGCATGGTCTTTGATACACGACTTTGACCATCAATATATACCAAAGTACATGGATTTAACATGTATCCCTCTGTTAAGAAATATAAGAGCGTTTAGATAACTTCTTTAGTGATCTAAACACGCTTTTATTTCTGTACTGGGGGAGTATACATTTTATCATCGTATTTGTCTAGCAAACAAATTTATTTCATATGCCTTTACAATAATTTTATAGGCATACAATAAATGAAAATTATAGTTAGAGTTACGCGATGAAGACAAGAATAAGCTAAGCATGCCTTATAGTATTTTGAGAAGGAGGGAGTATTTTTTTATCAATAAGCGTCTACGCGTCTTTCTCCTCCTTGGGGGCATCGTCTCGGAGTCGGCTACGACTGAGAGGTTGGTGGATGATGGCATCTTTGTCGTCGATGGCGGCATCTTCGCCGCGTGGTTTGCCGAGGCGGGGCGCTGATTTCTGTTTGGCAAGGATGATGGCGTTGAGAGGAGCTTGGGTCGCGGCGTGGTCTTCGGTAGTCGGTTCTTCCCGGCGTGTCCGAGGTGCTCTTCCATGGTTGCTTGGTTGCTTTGAAGTCGGAGCTGCGTTGGAGCGAGTCCACGTGGTGACTGTTAGATAAACATCAACTAGTATTCACTGAGGGCCAAAGGCCATTACATATACATGTGTGGTAAAATGCAGGAAACCCCTTATATAATGGGGATATACCGAGCTCAAGAGAGCTGGAGCGAGGAAAGAAAAGGCGCTGAGAGATTGTGCCACGAAGATATCGTAGAACACGGAGGAGATGACTATAGTGGACAGAGGTGGGGGCTGAAACAAACTGACTCAGGATGTGGACAGGATAGGAGATGCCAGGACGCGTAACAGCAAGATAGACAAGACTGCCAACAAGGTGACGATAGCGAGTGGGATTAGGAAGAGGGTCACCATCAGAGGCACGAAGCTGAACGTTGAGATCCATAGGAGTCACAACTGTGCGCTCATCACCGAGAGCAGCGCGAGAAAGAAGATCCTGAATATATTTTTCTTGGGAGATGTAGAAGCCATCAGAGGTCGAGGAGATCTCAATCCCAAGAAAATAGCGAAGTGGACCAAGATCAGTCATGAGGAACTGGTCGCGAAGGCGAGCCTTAACAAAGGCAACGTAGTCAGAGTCGTCACCAGTGATGATCGTGTCATCAACATAGAGAAGGAGAAGAGTCCGACCACGAGGAGACGTGTGAACAAACAACGCGGGATCATGATCACTGGGCAAGAAACCAGCGGTAGTCACCACAGAGGCAAAGCGCTCAAACCAGGCGCGAGGGGCCTGTTTAAGACCATAGAGGGAGCGGCGAAGTCTACAGACCATACCATCAGGAGCATAGTACCCCGGTGGTGGCTGCATATAAACCTCCTCACGCAACTCGCCATTGAGAAAGGCGTTCTGAACATGAAGTTGAGAGATAGACCAATGACAAACAGAAGCCACAACAAGAAGAGTGCGGACAATGGTCATGTGGGCCACAAGAGCGAATGTCTCATCATAATCGCGTCCCTGCTCCTGCTGAAAACCACGAGCCACAAGACGCGCTTTGTAGCGCTCAAGAGAACCATCAGAGTGAGTCTTAATCTTGTAGACCCACTTCCAGGTGATGGGACAAACACCGGAAGGGAGAGAAACCAGATCCCATGTGCCAGAGCGCTCAAGGGCAGCAAGCTCTTCGGCCATCGCAAGCTGCCATTCAGGCTGAGTCATGGCAGTCCGATAGGAAGTGGGCTCAGCAATAACAGAGAGACCGTACCGATCAGGAGAGTAGCGATCAGGCGGGGGGCGAGGCCGAGCACGGAGGTTATGAATCGGGGGAGGCGTGAAGGGAGGTGCACCAGAGGTGGAAGGCGCGTCAGGAGAAGCATCCTTAGAACGAGAGCGACGAGTATAGTGGAGAGGAAACGGTGAGAGAGGGCGACGACCTGGAGATGATGGTGGAGAGGTGGAGGAGGAGGATGGGGAAGATGGTGTCGATGGTGAAGGAGAAGGAATGAGAGGTGCAGGAGGAGGTGAAACATGAGGCACATAGCAGGGTGTATCGGGGAGAAGAAGAAAAGAAATATCGTCCAGAGAGAAGCTCGAGGAAGAAGGACGTGGGTAGTAAGAGCAAGACTCATCAAAGGTCACATCACGCGAGATGCGCAAACGACGACCAACATGATCCCAACAGCGACAGCCCTTGTGCTCATCACTGCAGCCAAGGAAAACACACTCAACCGACTGAGCAGTCAGTTTGGTGCGTTCTCGCGGGGCAAGAAGGACATAGCACACACATCCAAATATGTGAAGAGCTGAGTAGTCAGGAGAACGACCAGTGAGACACTCCATAGGAATAGCACCCTGCAGAGCAGTCGATGGCTGAATGTTGACGAGGTAGGTGGATGCAGAAACAGCCTCAGCCCAAAAGTGGGGTGGAAGGGAAGCGGCAATCATCAGTGCACGAGCCGTCTCAAGTAGATGAATGCTTATGTTCGGCAACGCCATTCTAAGCATGAGCACCAGGACATGAGAACTGGGCAAGAGTACCCTGTTCCGCAAGAAAACCACGCAACAGCTGGGAGAAACTCACCAGCGGAGTCAGCACGAAAAGTACGAATGGGCGTGGAAAACTGGGTGTGAACCATGGCAGCAAAACGTTTGTATATAGAGAGAACCTCGCTACGAGATTTCATGAAGTAGAGCCAAGTGTAGCGAGAGAAATCATCAATAAACAAGATATAGTAGCGATGACCACCTTTCGAATCAAAGGGAGCAGGACCCCAGACATCAGAATGAACTAAGTCAAAGGACGCTGAGATACCGACTCACTGGTAGGGTAAGGTAACTGGGTCTGTTTGCCAAGTCTGCAACCATTACAATGTAAAAAACCATCTCCAGATACAGACCCCAAGAGGCCCTGACGAACTAAAGAAGACAAGCAAGAGCCACAGATGTGACCGAGGCGATGATGCCACTGCTGGAAGGACGCAGACGAAGAGTCAGCAAGAGCATGGGAGCTGGCAGAAGTGGTGGCAGCGGAAGAAACACAAAGCCAGTCAACCTCCCAAAGGCCCTCTGACTCACGGCGCCGGGGGCCAGCACCAACCAAAGCCTTGGTACGACGACCCTGAATGGAGCAAGAGTCGGTATCAAGAATGACGCGACAACCAGAATCAGTAAGTTGGGCAGCGAAAAAAAGATTCATGGTAAGGCGAGGAACATGTGAAACACTAGGAACAGAAAAAGATGGAATGGAAAGAAGACCACGACTAGCAACAGGAAGAGGTGTGCCATCAACGGTAAGAACATTAACAGGCGAATCAAGAGGTCGTAGAGAAGACAGCACGGAAGAATCAGAAGACATATGAAAGGAGGCTCCAGAATCCAGAACCCACGAAGATGTACCTAACTGTGTAGATGCCTGCGGTGGTGGAGAAGTGCATGCAATCACAACAGCAGAGGAACCAGTCGACGAGGAGCCGGAGGAAGCAAGTAGACGCTTTAGGCATACAATATCCTGGTCAGTGAGTGACGGAGTCGAGGAAGACGCTGGAGTGCCGCTGGAAGAGGAGCGCCTCTGGTCTCGCTTCTTCTGGCGACAATCAGACTCTGTGTGACCTGACCGGGAGCAGTAACCACAGAAGGTGTAACGGCGCGACGTACTCTTCTCAGCATAAGGACGACGACTCACCCCCTTGAAGGAGTAGGCAGGAGTGGTGGAGCGGTGAGTGAAGGAAATATGCCCTAGAGGCAATAATAAAGTATTATATATTTCCTTATATCATGATAAATGTTTATTATTCATGCTAGAATTGTATTAACCGGAAACATAATACATGTGTGAATATATAGACAAACAGAGTGTCACTAGTATGCCTCTACTTGACTAGCTCGTTAATCAAAGATGGTTATGTTTCCTAGCCATAGACATAAGTTGTCATTTGATTAACGAGATCACCTCATTAGGAGAATGACGTGATTGACTTGACCCATTCCGTTAGCTTAGCACTCGATCGTTTAGTATGTTGCTATTGCTTTCTTCATGACTTATACATGTTCCTATGACTATGAGATTATGCAACTCCCGTTTACCGGAGGAACACTTTGTGTGCTACCAAACGTCACAACGTAACTGGGTGATTATAAAGGTGCTCTACAGGTGTCTCCGAAGGTACTTGTTGGGTTGGCGTATTTCGAGATTAGGATTTGTCACTCCGATTGTCGGAGAGGTATCTCTGGGCCCACTCGGTAATGCACATCACTATAAGCCTTGCAAGCATTGTAACTAATGAGTTAGTTGCGGGATGATGTATTACGGAACGAGTAAAGAGACTTGCCGGTAACGAGATTGAACTAGGTATTGAGATACCGACGATCGAATCTCGGGCAAGTAACATACCGATGACAAAGGGAACAACGTATGTTGTTATGCGGTCTGACCGATAAAGATCTTCGTAGAATATGTGGGAGCCAATATGAGCATCCAGGTTCCGCTATTGGTTATTGACCGGAGATGTGTCTCGGTCATGTCTACATAGTTCTCGAACCCGTAGGGTCCGCACGCTTAAAGTTAGATGACGGTAATATTATGAGTTTATGTGTTTTGATGTACCGAAGGAGTTCGGAGTCCCGGATGAGATCAGGGACATGACGAGGAGTCTCGAAATGGTCGAGACGTAAAGATCGATATATTGGACGACTATATTCGGACATCGTAAAGGTTCCGAGTGATTCGGGTATTTTTCGGAGTACCGGAGAGTTACGGGAATTCGTATTGGGCCTTAATGGGCCATACGGGAAAGGAGAGAAAGGCCCCAAAGGGTGGCCGCACCCCTCCCATGGACTAGTCCGAATTGGACTAGGGAGGGGGGGCGCCCCCTTCCTTCCTTCTCCTTCTCCCTTCCCTTCTCCTACTCCAACAAGGAAAGGAGGAGTCCTACTCCCGGTGGGAGTAGGACTCCCCCCTATGGCGCGCCTCTCCCCTTGGCCGGCTGCCTCCCCCTTGCTCCTTTATATACGGGGGCAGGGGGGCACCCCAGAGACACAACAATTGATCCTTGAGATCTCTTAGCCGTGTGCGGTGCCCCCCTCCACCATATTACACCTCGATAATACCGTTGCGGAGCTTAGGCGAAGCCCTGCGTTGGTGGAACATCATCATCGTCACCACGCCGTCGTGCTGACGAAACTCTCCCTCAACACTCGGCTGGATCGGAGTTCGAGGGACGTCATCGAGCTGAACGTGTGTAGAACTCGGAGGTGCCGTACGTTTGGTACTTGATCGGTCGGATCGTGAAGACGTACGACTACATCAACCGCGTTGTGATAACGCTTCCGCTGTCGGTCTACGAGGGTACGTGGACAACACTCTCCCCTCTCGTTGCTATGCATCACCATGATCTTGCGTGTGCGTAGGAATTTTTTTGAAATTACTACGTTCCCCAACAGTGAGACGAGCAGATGACACAGGAGTTCGGGCAGCCAACACTGAAGGAACCACAAGTAACCCAGCAGAGCGAAGGCGGGTCTCTTCAGCAAGAAGCTCAGCAAGCACCTCCGAGATAGGAACACGATCACGAGCAAGCAAGTGAGCCCGTCGGGGCTCAAACTCGGAGCGGAGACGAGATAAGAACTCATGAACCCTCTGAAACTCCAAGTCAGACCGCGTAGTCTGACAGCAACGGCAAGTGCCACAAACAACTGTCCGCAGTGAGTCAAGCTGACGCCAGATGGCAGAGCACTGTGAATAGAACTCATCAACAGATGAGTCACCCTGCTGAAGAGCATGCTCGTGACGCACCATAGAAAGGTATAGAGCATCGCCAGAGGGCTGATAGCGCTGACAAAGATAGGACCACATCGCTGCAACAGTGCCGAGGCCCATGAACTCCGAAGCAAACTGAGGGAGGACACTCGCAGTGAGAACAGCAGCAGCTCGAGCATCATCATTGCACCACTGAGTGTAAGCAGACAGATCATCCCGGTAGACAGAAAGAGCATCACAATATGCGGATACCTGCTGATCATAGGCATCAACTGCAGCACCATCAAGAGCCTTGGCTGCATCCTGATCAGCCTGAGAAGCATCAGCAGCAAGCACCGACAGTACCAGCGGAACAGGAGCCACCGGAGCAACAGGGCAGGGTGGACAGGGTACCTCGCCAGAGAGAACGCCCCACAGCAGAAGACCGCGCATGTGAATACGCATGAAACCCGCAAACTCAGCATAGTTGGTGCCATCGAAGATCACCGAGCACCGAGGGAGAGCGACATAGCCCGAAGAAGACATGAGAAAGTCTCCCTTC